>NC_052481.1:18393981-18482420 GCF_009730915.1 Dioscorea cayenensis subsp. rotundata | reverse complement strand
TCTCTTTTAAACCCCATAGGACACCCTAATTTTTCACTGAATCATATATATAAATATATATACTTTCAATTAATAAGCACTTTAAATAATGAAGTAACGGATATTAACGATAACAATAGTAGAAGAGTAGGGAGAAATAACTCACTATAATACTTCACCTAATATTATGTTATAATCATAATTCATTGTTAATGACGAAGAGGTTAAACAAGTTCATCGAGTTTTATTAAACATTTAGAAAATATAACAAATTTATATTTTATAAAACAAAAAATAAAGACTTCTTAATTTATTGGTATCGGTTTCTATATAAAAAATTTATGGTATACTGAAAAAACGAGTTTAAATTTTAATTCACATACAATGAGGGATATAAATTTATTGAGATAGTAACTCGACTTCCTCTACACAATTATCCACTTGTTTATATTTTGTGAAAAAAAATAAATTTATGCCCAGAGGACACCATCATGCCAACAAAGTAACGGATACTAATAATAGTAGAAGAGCCGAGAGAAATAACTCACCATAACACAGATTTTTAAGGAATTGTTTAGCATTGTTGTCAATTTTTTTAAAAAATTTTATGTTTTGAAAACAATCTTAAAAAAATATGTTTGTCTAATTTACATTATTTTTAATAAAAAACTAAAAATATCAAAATAAATAAAATTATAATGGCAAGTCACATCACATACCTCGGTTTGTCTTCCTATTTATTCCAAGAATACAAGTCCCAAGTTATATTCCCATCAACTTCATGGCCTCAACTACCAAGTAGCATAACAAATCCATCCAAATTCAAATGCTCCAATCTTTTCAATTTATTTCAATTTAAAGCCATTTTACTTTTATTATTATTATTATTTTTTATTTTTTTAATTCAATTCAACCATCGTACCATCGTAGTGAAATTTGTAGTTGAATGGAAGAGGGTAATATGTAACTTTTTTTATAAATATAATTTAGTTAATTTAATAAATATATGGATTTAAATTAATATTAATTATGAGTGTTTAATTATTAAATCATTTTATTATATGTACAAAAAAACACATCAAGAGTTAAATATGGATTGATGCCTTAAAATTTTTTTTTAAAAAAAAATAAAAATGCTAAACATCAATTTAAAGCTTGTTAAACTTTAATTTAATATCAATTTTTAAATAATTAAATTTTTTTTTAAAAAATGGCAGGATAATAATAATCCAATTAAAGGTGTTTGTTAATTTTAATAAATTTTCATTTACTCTTAAAAAAATAATAATATATATATATAACGAAATTTTTTTGTGTATTCATTTACATGTATCATAGAGGGATTAACATTTGAATAGTTAAAAATTTATTTTAAAAGATTTATTTTAAAGCAATATAATTTATTTGAACCAAATAATTACACAAATAATCATTATAATTAATTAGGACATGTCCAAATTAATAAATGGAGGAACGTAAAGAAAATAATAATATTCAACTTATTTTTAAATAGAAAAAATAAAAAAAATTATATTATACATTTAATAAATTAATATATGAGAAATAGGTTTGGTGGAGGTGAGTAAATGTTCATAAATTGAGGTTGGGTGAATAGAGTAGTTGGTCAGACAAAGATTCCCTCATTTACTTCTCTTGTCTCTTTAACAATTAACTGCCACCTTCTCTTCTATATATATATATATATATATATATATTATTAAATGAAAAAACTAATAGAAATGTGAATAATTTAATTTTAAATTTTTAATTTACTTGTTTATTAAGGTTTAGCTGGAATAAATTGGATTTTAATGCATGAAAAATTGAATTTATTTTTCATTTTGTAATTAAAACTCAAGTATAAAAATAATCCCAATGCCTCATTATATTTTTAAAAAATATTGTTAAGGAGGGCTGAAAAATTCTCTATAAAATAATATAATAATTTGATTTAACTAAAAAATATATAGTCTAGTGATACCTCAGGTCCCTTTACTTGGGAGAGACGAGAGTTTAATTCTCCATGACTGTGCTTTTAATTAGAGTAAGGATATATAACATGTCTCCTACATATGCTTGTCAAGATGGGTGTTTATCACCTTATATTAAAAAATTAAATAAATAATTTAATGGTTTAAAATTAACTATGAGAACAATATGTATTTAAAAAATGTCAAGTTTTCATCTCATATATTTGAATTATATATATGTGATTTTATTTATATTTATATATGTAAAAGACCTTTTATATTATATAAGTCTATGTGACCTTTTTTCTGTATTTATATATTATAAAAGACCTTTTTTTTTAATTTAAGTTTATATTGGGGCTCTAAAATAAAATAAAAAATAAATAAACTTTCAAAATTAATATAATAATTTAATCAATAACCAATAATTAACCATGAGAATAGTTTATAGCTGAAAACATTACTTTCTTGTGATATATTTTAAGGCACACTATACCGCAATATTTATATATTTGCAATTTGAGGTTTTACAAACTTATATTTATGTATAAAAAAAGCTCTTTCTTAGTTATTTAAGTCTTACTATTTTTTTCTATTTTCAGAAAAGGTGTTTTTTTTTTTTGGGTTTTAAAAATGAGAAAAATAAATTAATCTATATTTTATTCTCCATGTGTGTATATATATATATATATTAAATTTAGCTTTTTCATTTTTTAGAATAATTTCAACTGTAATATTTATAAACTTAAATTCAATACATAATTAATCTATGTGTGTTAAAAATATATATATATATAAATACATGTCCATTGAAAGTGAAAACTGATACAATAAGGTGTTCGTCTCGAGTGTCGAGCGTGGGCTTCGAGTTCGATCCCTCATCTCGCGAGGTGAGGCAGAGTTCGATGGTGAGCAGCTGCCTCCCACGTGTTTCGTCCCCTGATTTCAACGCTTTGTCGCCTTTCTCAAAAAACTGATACAATAACTTCAAAGGAGAAACAAAACAAGCTAACAAGATAAAACTCCTGAAGATTCAATAATAATAGAGTAGTTATCAAGCATGCTTAAGCTACACCAGAGATATATTTGTATATAAAAAATTTAAAAGTAAGGATAAAGAGTGGCGTGAAAAAATCCTTTCAAACTTAAAGACAGTAATTTAATTCAATAACCCTTAATTTACTTGAGAACATTATATATCTGATATTTTCAACTTTTTCACATGATATACTTGCAGAGAAACTACACCATAATATATATTTATATATTTATATATTTATGTATATCCTTGAATTTTTTTTAAAATAAATGTAGCTTAGTAACGGACTCTGATTTTTTTTGGCAAAATATATTTACTAGTGAAATAAGGAGGCACGAACTCTCAAAATTTTAGTTGAGAAAAATGAAATACCAATTTTTTACCATTATAATTTATGATTTTAGAATGCTATATTTTATATTTATGTTTAATATGGGAAAAAAACTCTTTATTTTTTTATTTATTTTTAATCCACCCATTTAAAACTATATATGTCTATAAACCAAATTGAAGTAAACCAAATTGAAGTAAAGTACTCCAGAATTCTACAAAAGAGTAGATATTTCTTAACGAATGTTTTTTATATATACAAAGATTAATTAAATTCGAAATCACTTTATGAAACAAACTCAAACAATATATACTGTTGGGGCCACACACATATGTAAATTAAAGAATCCTTTATTTATTTGATGTGTAAGTTTTAAGTGACTTTTTTTCAACTAGAAGATGCACAATAACTTTGGACCCTTCCAAGCAATAGAGCCGGCAAAATTAGATGGCCAATTTAATGATCAAAGGAATCTCTCAACCCCCCTGTTAAATTTCAGGTTCTCCATGGAAAAAATATAAAAAAATTTTGATGGAAAGGAAGAGGAGAAATTATTCTCTCTTCTTTTTTCCTTTTTATGATAAAAAAGATGAGGAGAATATTATGCAATATTGCATGGAAGCATCACATGAACAAAGTTGATAAATCATTAAAATTAAAATTAAATAATGCAAAATTTAACTAAAGAAATTATTATAAAGCAAATTTATCATCATCATTAATATTAATATTATTATTTTAGTTTAGGGAATGAGGGGAAAAAACAAAATAGGGTTATTGAATATTCTTTGATGAATGACTCTTGTGGAAAGGGAAGAGAGTAAAGATAAAGCATATGAAAAAGAAAGAGAATAGAAAAAAAAAACAATTTGGAGTATAATATATTCGTTCTATCTATTTGAATATATATGATGTAAAGCAAGAAGGAAATTAATAAACTATTTTTAAAAAAATTGGAAAAATAAAATTAGATTTATCAATTTTGTGAAAAATTACTTATACTTATCAAAATTTAAAATTTTTTTTAATTTAAAATAAATCTCAATCAATTTTAAAAATAATTGACTTTGAGAGTATAGAAAACCGGAAAGAAAACGATCATTTTGTTTACATTTCAAATATGTTTGATCACAAAAGTAAAAAAATTATATAAATCAAGGAAAGTAAAATAAACTAAACGATAACATATTAACATATACAAGAATAAGTGCATGTATAGAATCAAGCAGGAAAAAATAGTTCCAAAATCTATAATAATAATTAAAAAAACCAACAAAATAACCTATTATTTCATCAGTGACGCAAATCAAGGACTTTGTAATAAAAAAACCAAAACAAATCAAGAACAAAACTAAATAGCACTCTAAGCATAAACATACAAACAATAAAATCCAATGCACCAAACACAAAACTCACCAACAACTTTGACAATGAAATGAAAGAGCGACAAAATGTTGGCATAAATCAATCAATGCTCTAAAACAGCAAAAGCATGAAGTAACTATGCATAAAGTGAAGTAGGCCAATATCATAGTAAGTATATATATATATAGAGAGAGAAGCTAAAAAGTTAAGGAAATAAAAGAAAGGAATAACAAGGAAGACAACAAGAAAAAAAAAGACACAGGAATTGAGAAACAAAGACACAGAAAAAGTTGCAAGAGGGGAAAGATGAGGGGAAGCTTCTTAACAAGCTTTCTTACTTCATTGTACCTTGTCAAAAACCAAATAGTACACTAAACATGCATATAAAGAATAACACAAAACCCACCAACTCAACTGTTCATCACTGAAATGAACAAGTAGTACTAAGATACTATTAAGCTCTTTGAGTGAACCCGAGCCAACATCATAGTAAGTATTTCAACAGTAAAATCCAAGCCAACAAAGTTAAAGAAATAAAAGGAATAACAAGAAAGCCATAGAGAGAAAGAAAGACATGTAGGAATAGAGAAACAAATAGAGAGAAAGAGAAGGTTGAAGAAGGAGAGATATTTATGTATATATATACCTTGATGAAAAGCAAAACCAAACTATTTATATATATATATACGCATAATAAAAGGCAATGCACTGAACACAAAACTCACCAACTTGTTCTAGAGCTAGGAATGAAATGAAAGAGTACTAAGATATTGGCACGGCTCAATCAGCTTACTGAAACAACAAAGCTAGTAACTTTAACTTTGTGTAATGCTGTCTGAATGAACCGGGCCAACATCATAGTAACTGTTTCAATAAAAGAATAAAGAAGAAAGAAAGACATGGAGAAATAGAGAAACAAAGAGGAAGAAGAAGAAGAAGAAGAAGAAGAAGAAGAAGAAGAGGGGGAGAGATGATGAAGAGAGGAATGTCTCATGGGGGAATTTAAGAAGAGGTGGTGCATGGGAATGCATTTATAACGCTCGACTACCAAATGAGAAAGACAGGCCAATGCATTAATTATAAAGGCAGCTCTCATTCTCTCTCTCTTTCTCTCCATATTTTTGGAGATTTATTGTTGGCATTTATGACCATCTTCTTCTTCACCAAATAAAACCAGATTCTATATTTCCTAATCAAGTGCACCCTCTACACTTGTTTGTTGAGCATTTGCATTTGCTCTTTAATTTATTTATGTAAAACTTCCTTACAAAAAGCAAATGCTAAGCATTTACATGCTCTTCATTTATCATGGTGTATGACTCTTTGATGTTTATATGTGTGTGTATATATATATATATATTCATTGTTTATGGGCATGGAAAATAGAAAATTAAGCCAACGATTTCTTTGTCTCTTGTTATTTTTGTTTTTTGCCACTCTTTTTATGTTGAGTATATGGATCTTTATTGAAGAGACGGATTTGAACCTAAATTTTATCGTGGTGCATGAGTATTTGATGTTGATATGTGTGTATATATACTTTTTTCTGTCTTGATTGTTTATGGCCATGGAAAATAGGAATTTAAATCAATGATTTTTGTCTTTTAGCACCTTTGTCTTTTTCGGCATTCTCTTTTTATGTAGAGTATTTGGATTTTTATTGTAGAGATAAGTTTGAATCTTAATTATACCGTGTTTGTGCATATGTGCCTCGGGCAAGATTTATCTATTTTATAAATTATTAAAATAAAAATATATCTGCATGTGATAAGTGAAGTCAGTACAGTGGGCGTTGAAAGTGTTTGTACAAACAAAATATATTACTGGTTTTTAAATTATATGTTCATGTACATATCAAAATTAACATCATGTAATTTTAAATGGAACATTATGCTTTAAAAAAAACAATGAAGCATTATAATAATCCTTTAATTAAGAAATAACAACCCTCTCTTATTATTATATTTTAAAAAAAAATCAGCATGGGCCTTCAGGGTAAAGTAAACATGCATTGAAACTCTTGACCTTTTATCAAGTTTTTATTGTGAATATTTTAAAAAAAATCAAAGTGAAAATAATAACTTCAGAATAATAAATTTATTTATTATTATTATTATTATTTTTAATAAAGTTACTAGGCAAAGTAAGAATAAGAACAAATGTATATTATATATATATATATATATATATTTCTCTTTCACCCTCATAACTTCTGGTAGATCAGATCCTCAGAGTGATGCCTTAGCACGTGAAGAAAGAGGTGGTGAGTAAATGATGGGATTGGGTGATTGTTACTTGTGCATGGAATTCAATTCTATAAAGAACCTTTTGAACAAGTCCATGTGTATATATATATATATATTAATTTATTTATATATTTAAGTTTATATTTATATTTATATATGTTGCATAAATGTAGTCATATGCTGTTTATGTTTAACAAGCATTAAATATATATTTATATGGGATATAAATGAAGGAGGTTGTCCTAACTAGATAACTCTACTCCCACTATTGTTCTCATCAACCCTTTTTATTATTTATTTATTATTTTTATAATGGAATTAATTAATGTAGGTATCATGTATAACATGCATAAGAGAGCAATTTCAAAGAACTTGAGTAGAATCACTGTGTACTTCAATACAACAACAAGTGAAGTGCATGTTTCCTCACTTTGTCAACCAGTATAATTTGTTTTTTCCCGGGAATGATATTTAATATTATAAGCTGCAATATATCAAAATTTGCTATAATGAGGTTTTTTTTTTGTTTGAGGAAGTGAATTTCTTTTATTATTTATGTTTTTATTCTTTATATTATTGAGAAGTGAGAAATTGGTTATTAACATTGGATTTTTTTATATATAATATTTATATTTTTATAAAAAAAAATAAGTTCAAAATTTAGCTCGCGTAAAGGTGAGATATAAATATATTAACATAATAACTCTATATCTATGTACTTTTTTGATGTGACAAATCGTGCTTCGTTAAACATGGATAAATCAAACAAATAAAAAAAAAAAATCTCATTCAGGATCTAGGATCTATGATAGCATTAATATTGGTGATTATTTGGAGTTAATGTCTCTATTTAGTGATATTAATGTAAATTTTATCAACTTAGCCGCTCACACTTTGGCTAAGAAGGCTTTGCATGCATATTTGAATTAACGCAGTATTTCCTCCTTTTTTTTTTTTTGGTAAAAAGCTTTTAAGAACAAATGTTTCCTTCAAAGTAGACAAACCAGACTTTGTTTTAAAAAAAAATTGAGGTGGCAGAATGCATATAGTAAATAAATAAATAAATATTTGACGCATTGAATAGTGTAGGAACCAAACCAAATATTCAAGATTAAAGTGTGGAATGACAATGGAAAAGGTGGGTATATAAGTCCTATTATTATGCCCAAAGATGGACTGTGATGGCATGTAAATTATCCAATTTCATACATGCATTCACCTATGGTACGTTATTTTATTTATTTATTTATTTATTATATATATATATATATATATATATTGGCTTAAACGGGTTTTGAGTGTGCTATTTTACGGTGATATTTTTATTTGTCCTTTTTATTTTTAAAATACTTAATATGATAATTATATAAATCTTGTCATTTTTGTTCATTTTTATTTTTACACTGTTAAAATATTGAATACAATTGTCATTTAGACAAATAACCTGATATATACTATTCTCATATATATATATTAATATATTTATAAGTGAATACATTATATTCATTAATAAAAAAAATAATACAAAAAACTCTGTACATAAAAAGTAGAGTACACATAGGGATGATAATGGGTCGGGTCGGGTGTGGGTTTTGCCATACCAGCACCCGAACCCGCTACCCCGCCCCCATACACGAACCTGAACCCAAATCAGATGGGTTTTCAAAACCCCAATCCACACCCATACCCGATGGGTAATCTGGTACACGCGGGAATACCAGCCCCGCCTTGACCCTATTTAAAAACATTTAAAATTTAAATTAAAATACCAAATAAAAATTAAAAATATCAATAAAAATCATAGTTTTTTTGTTTAAATGAACACCATAGAGTAGGAATTGAAAATATATATTCAAAGCAACATAAAATAGACAAATTCAACACCATAGAGTAGGAATTTAAAAAACCCTAACAAAAAAATTAAATATATATAATTGGGTATATTTGTTAATTGAATTTAGGGTCAGGTTCGGGGTTCGGGTTTGTGTCCGGTATTAGGATTCCCATACCCGCACCCGCACCTGCACCCGCTTTACATTAGTTGGATATTACCCGAACCTGACCTGCAACCCGGTCAAACCGGGTTTTTCCCGTCAAACTCGGGTCAGGTCGGGTTTGGGCATTATTGCCATCCTTAAGTACACAAAAGAAAATGGAGTATAAAGTATGGATAATACAAAAGACAAAGGGATAGAAAGGATAATATACAAGAAAAAATAGGGATTATTACATAATCATCATGAGTGAATAAGTATAGCATTGGGAAGGTAGTTGAGGGGAAGGTTGATAGCACACAAAAGATATGCCATCATTGACAATACGAGCTTTAGCCAACCCTAATGTTAAGTGGGTGATCGCCTGAGTTGACGTTGAAGGAACTCAGAAAAATCAATACTTCACTTGATAGTGGGAATGAATCTTTAGGGATCGAATAGATCCAAGAAAGTATCATATAAATCATTTTAAGAGCAATAGATAGAGGTGAGCGAGCCATGCAATTAAAAATGTTATTTTTTATGTTCTAACAACATGTTCCAACACATGGATTTGATTAAGAGATTAACTTATCCTTAAACCTTGCAAGTGAGGAATATGGGTGAGGAATGTTAAAGATTTAATGAAAATGATCTCTAATACCGGAGGCCAAATGGCAAGTGATGAAGAGATGACTAACAGACTCCTTTGTGGCATGATAAAAAATGTTGGATCTGTAGGTTTCTTGGCGAATAAGTCATGTTGACTTATTCAAAGTTAATCTAATGTTTGTTATTGTTCTCTTCTATTTATTAGGGGTTATTTACCATGTATTTAGGTAATGAAAACGTGGTTGTCTTTCACTTTCTATTATTTGTTTTTTGTAAGGCTGGTATGAAGCCATAGTTGCTTTTTTTTTCAATAAGATAGAAGAAGAGATTTCTACATCTTGAGTGTACTGAATTCTCAACAGTGGTATCAGAGCCCTTTCAAAAGGCCTGATTGAGTGTAGTTAGGAACTGCAGTCTCCTAACAAAAGAGAGAGTGGAATTGGAAGTGTGAATCATTGAACCAGTAGAGATGCCAACCGAAAGAGACAGCTTTGTTCAGCCTGCAATACCTAAATTCGATGGCCACTATGACCATTGGGCTATGCTCATGGAGAATTTTCTCTGATCGAAGGAGTACTGGCCTTTGGTGGAGACGGGGATCCCTACAATAGCTGATGGAGTTGAGCCAACAGAGACACAGAAGAAAACACTTGAAGATCTACATTTAAGAGACTTAAAGATGAAGAATGACCTTTTTCAGGCCATAGATCGTATGATCTTAGAAACAATCCTTGATAAGGAATACTCAAAAAGCATATGAGATTCGATGAAACAAAAATATCAAGATACATCAAGAGTGAAGAGGGCTCAGTTGCAAGCATTAAGAAAGGAATTTGAAGTTCTTCAGATGAGAGAGGGAGAGAAGATGGACGAGTATTTTGCTCGGACACTAACAGTTGCAAACAAGATAAAAGCTTATGGTGAGAAGATGGAGCAGGTTGTGATTATCGAGAAAATCTTGAGATCAATGACCTCAAGATTTGATTATATTGTATGCTCAGTGGAGGAGTCCAATGACTTGGATGTGTTGACAATTGATGAGTTACAAAGCAGCTTATTAGTTCATGAGCAGAGAATGAATAGCCGTGGTGAAGGAGATGAGCAGGCTTTGAAGATTACTCATTAAGCAAGGTTTGAAGGGAGAGGTAGAAATTGAGGTTCAGTTCAAGGTCGAGGGAGAAGCAGAGGCAAGAAACTATTCAACAAGGCAATTATCGAGTGCTACAAGTGCCATAAACTATGACACTTCCAATACGAGTGTCTAGTTGGGAAAAAGGTGTAAATTATGCTAAAGTTGATGTAGAACAAGAGGTATTGTTAATGACCTATGTGGAGCTCATAATTCTAAAAGAAAGGAAGCATGGTTACTTGACTCTGGCTACAACAACCACATGAGTGGTAACAAGCAATGGTTTCTTAACCTAGATGAGACTTTCAGACAAGTTGTGAAGCTTGGCAACAACTCAAAGATGACAGTGATGAGGAAAGGGAGCATTAGATTGCAAGTCAATGGAACTGTTCAGGTGATTGGGGAAGTGTTCTATATTCCTGAGCTTAAAAATAATTTGCTTAGTATCGGCCAATTGCAAGAAGACAATCTGGCCATTCTAGTTCAACATGGAGAGTGTAAGATATATCATCCTATAAAAGGCTTAATCATGCAAACTACAATGTCCACTAACAGGATGTTCATCATACTTGCCTCTGTGCAAACTCAAGCTTCAACCCCAGCATGCTTTCAGACTACATCCGAAGATAAGACTTACTTATGGCACTGAAGATTTGGACATCTAAATTCCAAAGGTTTGTGAATCTTGTTCTATAAGCACTTGAAGCTTCTTCAAAATAGTGCACTATCTGCATGGTAGGCAAACAACATCGAGATCCCATCCCAAAGAAGAGTTTGTGGAGAGCTTCTCAAAGACTTCAACTCGTGCATGCTGACATCTGCGGCCCCATCACACCTGAGTCTAATAGCCAAAAGAGGTACTTGATCACCTTTATAGATGATTATAATAGAAAAATATGGGTTTATTTCTTGAATTCCAAATCAGAAGCTTTTGTTACATTTAAAAATTTTAAGAGTTTGGTAGAAAAAGAAACTGAAAACTCTATATGTTGTCTTTGTATTGACAGAGATCGGGAGTTCACCTCACTTGAATTTAACAAGTTTTGCAGCTCTAATGGCATTTGTAGGAAACTCACTACATCCTACACCCCACAATAAAATGGGGTTACTGAGAGAAAAAACCGAACCATTATGAACATGGTACGTTTCATGTTGTCAGAGAAATAAGTTCCTAAAGAATTCTGGCTTGAAGCTGTCAACTGGGCTATTCATGTGCTCAATCGGTGCTCTACATTGGCAGTGAGAGACAAGACTCCGGAGGAAGCTTGGTGTGGGTTCAAACCTTCTGTTAATCACTTTAGGGCATTTGGTTGCATTGGTCATGTGCATATTCCAGGAAACAAAAGGCAAAAGCTTGATAACAAGAGTTTCCGGTTTGTTCTCTTAGGCGTAAGTGAAGAATCAAAAGCTTACAGATTATATGATCCTATGTTAAAGAAAGTTGTGATAAGCAAACATGTCGTCTTTGAGGAATACGAGAAGTGGAATTGGAATAAAATTGTTGAAGAAGCTCACTGTGATACTCTTGAGTGGAGAGATGAAGATGAATTGAGGGAGAATGAGGAAAAAGATAGCAGTGAAGAAGAAGAGCGAATAAAATAAAGAGCTATTGATTCTTCATCAGAAGAAGAGCGAATGGAAGAAAGAGCTATTGATTCTTCATCAAATGACTCAATTAGAGACAATTCAAGAAGTCTTGTTCAAGGGAGGATTAGAAGAGCACCAGCATGGATAGAGGACTATGTATGTGCTGAGGAGGAAAGAAATAATTTTGTGTTGTTTAATTCAGTTAGTGGTGATCCTGTGTCTTTTGAAGAAGCTGTCAAAAGCGTGAAATGGAGAAAAACTATGGATTTAGAAATTAAAGCCATCGAGAAGACTGAAACTTCAGAGCTAATTGCATTACCAGATGGAGCTAAAGAGATAGGAGTGAAATGGATATTCAAGACCAAGTTGAATGAGAATGGAGAGGTTGATAAGTATGAAGCTCGACTTGTGGCCAAGGGATACATCCAGCAGTTTGGAGTAGATTACACAGAGGTTTTTTCTCCAGTGGCACATTAGGACACCATTAGAATGATTCTAGCTCTTGCAACTCACAAAGGGTGTTGTGTGTATCAGCTCGATGTAAAAAGTGCCTTTTTGCATGGTGAGTTGAATGAGGCAGTGTTCATTGAACAACCTCGAGGCTATGAGAAGAAAGGTGTCGAAGATAAGGTGTATAGACTTAAGAAGGCCCTATATGGACTCAAACAAGCTCCTCGAGCTTGGTACAGCAAAATTGAGTCATATTTTGTCATGGAAGGGTTTGAAACGTGTCCTTCTGAGCATACATTATTTATAAAGTCAGAAGAAGGAGGAAGATATCTTGTGGTTAGCTTGTATGTGAATGATCTCTTATTCACGGGGAATGATGAAGCTACATTTGAGAGATTCAAGAATTCCATGAAGCAAGAGTATGATATGTCTGATCTTGGAAAAATGAAATATTTCCTTGGTGTGGAAGTTGTGCAAAGATCTAAGGGAATCTTCATAAAGTCAGAAGAAATATGCTAAAGAAGTGCTGAGAGGTTTGGCATGGAGCATTGCAATCCTGTGAAAAATCCAATTGTGCCTGGGTTCAAACTTGTGAAGGATGAAGGTGGTGCTAGTGTTGATGCTAACACTTATAAGCAAATGGTAGGCAGACTCATGTATTTGACCGTCACTAGACCAGAACTAATGTATGTGGTTAGTCTAGTTAATCGGTTCATGGAGAGACCCACTAAAATTCATCAACAAGCAGTGAAACGGATCATTCGATACTTAAAAGGTACTGTTGAGTTGGGGATTCTTTACATGTGAGGAGGAGGAGAAAGTTTGATGGCCTACTCTGATAGTGACTATGCAGGAGACATTGAGGATCGAAAGAGTACGTTTGGATATGTGTTCCTGTTAAGCTTAGGTGCTGTTGCATGGTCCTCAAAGAAGCAACCAGTGGTCACACTCTCCACAACTAAAGTATAATTCATAGCTGCAGCCTCATGTGCATGTCAATGTGTGTGGATGCACAAGATTCTTGAAAAAGTTGGTCAAGAACAAAGTAAATGCACTACTGTCTATTGTGATAATAGCTCAGCTATAAAACTCTCAAAGAATCCTGTTGTGCATGGTAGAAGTAAACACATTGATGTTAGATTTCATTTTCTCCGTGATTTAACAAAAGATGGGGTTGTTGAGTTAGTGCATTGTGGCTTAAAAGATCAAATTGCTAACATTATGACAAAGTCTTTGAAGCTGGAGGTGTTCTTAAAGCTGAGGGAGCTACTTGGTGTTTGTTTGGCATTAGAAGTAAACTAATTGCACTTTGCAAGTTAGTTTAAGGGAGGATTTGTTGGATCTGTAGGTTTCTTGGTGAATAAGTCATGTTGACTTATTCAAAGTTAATCTCATGTTTGCTATTGTTCTCTTCTATTTATTAGGGGTTAGTTACCATGTCTTTAGGTAATGAAACGTAGTTGTCTTTCACTTTCTATTATTTGTTTTTTGTAAGTCTGGTATGAAGCTATAGTTGCTTTTCTTTTTCAATAAGATAGAAGAAGAGATTTCTTGAGTGTGAATTCTCAACAAAAAATGCATGTTGCCATAGACAGGGGTGAGCAAAACTGGGTACTAAGTTCTTTGAATTAGCAAAAGCACAATCCGCATCCAATCCGATTTAAACAAGTACTTGGTTTAAACCAGATTAAAATATAGATGTCTGGAATCAAATTTAAATTTTACTTAATTTGAAATATTTGTTTTCGATAATTTATTTCATGTTCAATAAAGATTTGTTTTGAGCAAAATTATTACTTTACCTAAAAAAAAAGAGAATAGTTTTTTGCTTTTCTTTTTATAATTTGATAAATGAAATGATTTTTAATAGCATATAAATATGGACACTTAATATTATTCAAATTAGCTCCTAACAATGGTACCGTTGGTCAAAAAGTTTTTTCCTCTTAAGTGCGCATGTTTAAAGCTTTATTTATGATGTTTAGAATTTTTACATACTTTAATGTCCTATTCATTTAGCTTTTTAATAATTGTCTATGTTTCAATTTTCATAGTTTTTTTTACCAGGATTTGAGTGCCTTTTTGAATTTATTTAATTCATCTTTGCTTTTATATTTTTAAGCGGAAGTCAAATGAATAAATTGCTGATTATAAATGGAAGAATTGGCTAAACCTACACATTTTGAATATAATATTAAATTATTAATAAATAGGAATATGCTAAAAGTTGGATTGGATCCAAGTACTCGGTTTTTATTTTCTTCATACCTAGATTTGATCTAGCTTTCATCTCGAAATTTGGATTGGGTAGTTAAACATTTGGGTCAATAATTTTATAATAGATCAGATTATTGAATCCGGATTTTTTAACTCACGCCTATCTGCAAGGAGTCTGAAACAACCTCTTTTAGATTTTATTATCCTAGATTAACTAGTTAAAGTGTGTGATTTTGTGAGGACATGCTTTTCCACCAAATCTAGCTAATTGAGCACCTTAAACTAGAAAGGGGTAAAAATATATGATGGAGAAGATCCGGTTACTTTTTTAGAGCTTGACCGAGTATTTGGTTGATTAGCATCAAGACCTGAAAAAAGCTTTAGTAGGTTTGCAGCCTTGGGTGAAAGGAGGATGACAGTGATAGCTAGGAATTCGCTCACCAAGTTAGCATGGTTATGCTAGCTGTATAATAGATATGGCCAAATAATCAGAAAAACTCGACCATCAATTCAATGACCATGCCAGAAGGACATGATGGTTCCATTGCCAACTTAAAAAGTGGCAATTCAAAAGTCTAGGAGGCAATTCCAAATCCCCGTCTAGGCAAATGATTTCTAACATCTTCCATTAAGAGAGAGGAATTTGGACTTCCAAGTGACCAATCCTAATATGATTATATGAATAACTCATAACCAATCTTGATGGTAGGGACGTTTACCTAATAGCAACGAATAAAGATAATTCAAGGAGAGTTGCCCTATGGAGATGTTAAGGATCAAGATAGCATCGGGGTCGGAAGATTTGTAATAGTAGGAGAAAATGTGTTATAAAATTTTTTAAAACTAGCAAAATGTCACATTAAAAAAAAATTGATATAATTATGTTTTGAGTTGTTTTTAAATTAATAATCAAGTCAAAAACTTTAAGCAAAGTGAAAGAACATTTTGAATATATTAAAAATACAATAATACAAAAAATTAAAACAAAAATCTATAATAATCATGAAAGAAAATTGAAAATAAACATTAAGATAAATGTTTTATAATGAATTTTCAAACAACAAAATACAATTAAACAAGATGAAGCATGAATAAAGATTTTTACAACAAGTAAATTATTTTAGGAAAAATCAATTACATGTCCCTAAAATTTTTAAAATATTCCAATCATTCCTTCTGACATTTGAATTTGATAGACAATTCCTTTTAGTTTATTTACTTTTTAGTCATTGCACCCCACTTCGTTAGCTTCTTTTTTTAAATAATTCCAAAATTGCTCTTCAATGTTGGTGGGAAAAATCTCGCTAAGTCATGCCCAACTTTTAAAAGGTGTACGGATAGCAATTACTTCAATCTCTTTTTCCTTTCTTTTCACTTAATTTTTGTATATGTAAATGTTGTATCTTAATCGGGAGGTAAAATATTAGATGAAAACAAAGTATACTAATTAAAAAACTTGTATTGTATATGGAAACTCACAATTATAAATAGAAAAACAAATTCACAAGCACAACGCCACGATTCTAAATAGAAAACTAATCTATGATCACCATTTACTCTTTGGAATTTGGAACCGCCTAACTTGCTTCCCAATGTTTGATGACAAGACAATGAATGGAGGGCATCTTCATCAAAACACTCCAAATTTCACTCAGTTTGCTGACAGAAGGATTGAAAAAAAAAACTCATCAAAAAAAGGACTTAGTGTAAATATTGGAACTTGCAAGGCTTTTTTTAATAACCGAGTTCAAAGGGGACTTTTTGTTTATTTCCTTGATTATTTTATGGTAATTACTGCTATTTTAAATTAAATTCAGCATCAACTTCGACACTTAATTGGTTTAATTACTCATAAATTATTGTTAAGTAGTGATTAAATATTTATTTTATTATTTAATAAAAAACAATATTTAGATAATACTGGTGGCTTTTTTATCAATCCAACCTCTATTATTTGGACTGGTTTTTTTATTTCTTAATTTTAATATTAAAAAAATAATTGACCTACATATTTACGTAAATATTTAAATTTTATAAAAAAAAGTAATGCTATTTAGGTTGAATTAATAAGCCGAATTAGTAATCTGAATGGCTTGGATGCCAAGTTGGCATCTATGTCAACATTCACATCTTTCTTTATCTATCTCTTTTTTTACAAAAGATATAATTTTTTTATAATCTAAACTTTTGTTTTATAATTTTTAAGTTTACAAATTTATTCTAAACTCTAAACACTAATAATACCTTAAAATATTAAATCAAATATCATAAAATCTTTTACCAAAAATTAAAAAACATAAACCCTAAACCCTAAATCCTAAAACATAAACCCTAAATCTTAAATCCTAAACCTTAAATTATAAACATTAAATCCCGTAGGGGATTTGATATTTGATATTTATTATTTAGAGTTTAGAGAGGGGGTTTTTAACTTATTAGATGATAAAAAAAGAAATTATTTTTTTATAAAAAAAAAATAAAATAAAGAATAACATGGATATTAACATAGATGCCAACTTGGCATCCAAATTATTTCGACTATTAATTCGACCTATTAATTCGGTCTAAATATCATTACTAAAAAAAAATTGGCTTATCACTTGCCCACCTCTCTCTTAAAATAAAAATAAAAATAAAAATAAAAATAAAAAAATAAAAAATAAAAACATTTTAGAAAAAAAACCTATATTATAAATAAATATATCTACATATATATATATGTGTGTGTATTATTATTATTTTAAATAACCCAAGTTTAATTCTTAATCCATTCGAAATCAGGAGGGAAATCTCCATCATCTTGGCCAGTGCGAGTGCGAGGGCGAGGGAAACCCTCGCCGCCTTCCATGGCGAACCTCTCCAACCTCATCCACGAACTGCGCGAGAGGATCGCAGCCTCCTCCTCCTCCTCCTCCATTTCCGGCGCCGGTGAGGACCCCCTTGAGACCAAGTTCCGTACCGTCCTTCCCAATCTCCTCCTCGCCTACGTGCTTCCCTCCTCCACCGGTATATCTTCTCTCTCTACTCCTCCATCTCTTTCTTGGTTCTTGGTTTTCCTTAATCCTGCAAGGTTTCACAGCAAACGAGCGCGAGGTCACGGCCGTCCTCAAGCTTCTCTCCCACACCGCCCGCAACTTCCCTGGCGTCTTCTTCCATGGCCGCTCCGCCGCCGTCCTCCCAGCATTTGGCCGTATCCTCCCGTTCCTCGCGGAACCTGCCTTCCGGTCCCGACTCTAAACCCTAACCCTATTTTCTTATCTCATCCCCAATTTGAGATCTAATCCTTGTTTTGTCTCTCTTTCAGAGTTCGTCATGGGATTATTTTTGACACTATCTCTTCCCTCCTCACCCTCCTCCGTTCGGGCGACCGTGAAGCTTATCGCCAGGTCTTTTTGGACGCTATGGTCGCTGTCGAAGGTAGTCTCCAATTCTTGCTCATATCATATCCCTGTATTTCAATTTACAATCTGAATGTGACCCGAATCAAATGCACAGATGTTTCCTGTATTGCTTTGCTGTATAAGAAGAAATCTGCCCCAGTTCCTTTGAATAAAGTGTCAGTAAAGTGTTTTTGTGAGTCGTTTTCTTTGATATCCGATGCTCCAGTGCTTTTTGGGGAGCTACTTGCTAGTTGTCGCCCACCAGATGGTCCTGGGGTGTTGGTTGATCTTACCAGTGAGGTGAGGTGGCAGCATTTTGCTGCGTGGCTGGTTAAGCTTGTTTGCAGGTTCCTGACAGAGGGGACGTTATATGTGGAAGGGCTTGTTAGCACATCTTTTGTTTATAAAGCATGTTCCTTTTTGTGCTATGGAGATGCGACACTGCACATGGTGGGTGAGTTGTTGGATGATTCATCTGTTTTTGAAGATGGTTGAAGTAGTAAAATTTTCTTGTGATTTATATCTCAGAAGTCTCCTTTATGTTTCCGATATCTTGTCAGGCTTGCTTTGATTTTGCACGGATAGTGGCGACCGTTATAGATGTAGATGTAGTTCCTGTTGAAGAGATCATCAAATCAATATCATGTATTTCGGAGCAAGATGATAAGGAAGTTTCCATATTCAGGTACATTATATTTTTGACATTCCTCTTGTGGTCGTTGAGCTATAGTTTCTGCAATTAGTATAGGTATCATTGATTTCCATTGGACACCATCTATGACTGTTGTGTGATTTACATTGTGGAGTAATCTTCAGTTATGTATAGGGGATTATTATGGGCTTCCTTGTTAAAATAAATCTTGTGTTTGTAGGGGAATGCCATAGAATTCCTATTCATTGATCAATATTAATCCTTTAACTTTGGCCATTCATTTCAGGTTGAGTTTATCTCTGTTTATATATTTCTCAGACTTTTAAACTCATTCAGATCAACTAAATTATAAAAATATCTCAAGGACCTCTAGGTTGGTAAGTGCGAGTTTACTAGATATTAGCCTTTGTTTATTCTTATTATTAATTTTTATTTGGACTTGCGCATCTTCCTTCTTTTGCTTCTAGTGGTACCTTTTGTGGTGAGGCATTAGGAGAGACTGACAAGGCTTTGTTGCAGAGATACAGCTTATGATTCTGCCCTAGGCACTTGTCTTCATGCATTATTATCAGCCTGTCAAGATGATGTTGTTGAGAACATAGCTGGTGAAATAGCCAAGATTTTTCCTGTGTCAATTCAGAGGACACAAAGCTCTGAACTTCAGGTTTGACCCCTGGCTCCATGTTTGGTGCTTTCTTACTTGCTGAGTTTTTTCCTAGGCATGAATTACATTAAGGTATGAAAGATGATGAATTGCTAAGTCTTTTCAGGTTGCTATGTGTAGTGCATACTTACGTATTGCTAAAATTTGCCCTACTCATATTTGGAGGCCAGGAATCATCTTGTCTTTGTTGTGCTCTCCAACACCTTGCTTGCCATTAATTAATTGCATCAGAATGGTTATTGATGTTTGCTGTGGTTGCTTGGCTGATAAAGATGTTGATGTTGGAAGAAACATGTTGGAAAGTACCAAGAAACTTGTGTTACCAAAAGCTGGCCAGAAACGATCAGTTGAGAGCAATGATGACTATCACCGTAAACGTCAAAAAATAGAAGAAAATAAGTTGCTTCAGAGGTCAAACATACTTTTTGGTAATGGCACTGCTGGTTTACTGTCATGCAAGTTGGATGAAGAATATGCACTTGAGCTACAAAAATCACTCTTAAAATTTGTTGGTCTTCTTAAACCTGAATGTTGCAGAACTGTTTCATTGAAGCCAGCAACTGCATTAAGAGCTCTTAGCATGCTTTGTCTTGCCTATTATGATTATCCTGAAATGGGGCTTTCTGTCAACATCTTTCAGCAAGTGCTTTCATGGATACCTTGGATATGCAAGCAGGTAAATTAGAAAGAATAGAAAAACTTGTTTCCAGAACTTTTAGTTGATGGCTGTTTGTTCTTAGCTTTTTGATTAATTGATGTTTTTTAGGCTAAAGAAGAAGACTTTCTTGAATTTGATATATCCATATATTTGGAAGCTGTTCATAGTGTTCTGCTTCTACAAGGTGAGAACTTATCTATTTCAAATTTTCTCATTTATTTTTCAAGTTTGAACTTGTGTGTTCTTAACACAAAAGGCAATTGCATCTTCTTGGCATATTCATTTTCAACTTCGATTATGTCCATAAAATATTCCCCATTAGTACTAGGTTATGTATTCAATAACTTACTTTCAATTTTATGCATATAAAAGCCTGGCTGGCAAAATAGCATTCTTTTTCCATAGCTTCATGTTTAATAGAGCAGTTGTATTGGTGGTGGTTACATATGTGTAATAACTACCTTTCAGTTTCATCTAAATGGAGGCACATTTTTGGAGAATATATGCTTGCTTATTTTTTACTATTAGTCATCTGCTAAAATATTTCTGCTTATTTTCCTAGTTCAATTATACAAGAAAAAAACTTATGCTTTGTTGTTGTTATAGCCGTATTATTTAGTTTCATGGTTATTTATGTCTTGTTAGGCTTTTGCCCTAGTTTAGTTTAAGAAGATAATATTGTCTTTACACCTATTCGCTTGGCCAAACGAAGTGGGATAAGCACTGTACATCAATTTTATAAAAAATTAATTATTTGAACAAAAATATATTAATTTAAGCCAAACTTTGGTTAGTTTAAAAAAAAGTTTTTGCTCTAACCCAATATTTGAAAATAATTCTCTTAGCCTGATGTTCTTATCTACCAACTAAAAAATCTAGTTAGGGTTATTGTTGATCTCTTTATAAGAGTGTGGTACCTCTGGCATGTATTTCTAGAAGTAGGTTGGAGTCTATAGATTTATCAATGAATTGCTAGTTCTCTCTTTGATTGTTTTGGTTTGCTTCGCATTTGGCGTGGAATGAGAGCCCATTCAACAAATAAAATTCATTGAAAACGAATCTTGAGGGATTTCTCTTTGGTGCAAATCAAAATTACATTTGAAAACTAATCTGAAACCTATCATCAGATTCCTTTTTATTTAAAAGGACACAAGGATATTTGCGGACCATCCTTAGTCATATTATTTATTCAGTCAATCAGGAAATCGCACATCCATTTGAGAAGCAAATTGCAAAGGAAATTTAGTTATTTGGTGGGCGACAGTGCAAGATTGGAAGGGGAAAAAAGGATAGCTTGCTGTTTAATCCTATGCATTGTGGTTGTCTTCCAGCCCAATTCCACCTTTATTCATGAAGTCAACGCCATTGCTTTGCATTGCATCGGTTAATTCAATAAGAGATATTATCCAGTGTCCCCTTTTCCCTTCTCCCCACCCAATAAAAATGGCCTACTTCCTGTATAGTGCGGGGGAAAATAGCTTTCTTTAATCCCCTTTAAAAATTGAATTCTTGTTTGTGTTCCCCAAACTTAATCTCATCGCCTTATCAAATAAAATATTAATATATTTTTAAAATGTGAAATAACTAAGGAGTCTGTGCTCTCAACAATCGTTAGTTATTGAAGATTTTCATAGCAGCATGTAAAATTTATGCATTTAAAAACCAAAAGCTTAGTCGTGTTTATATTATAAAATTTATGTATTTAAACCCCTAGGGCATGTTTGGAAGGGGGTTTGGATGTTGGGTTGAAGATTTGGATGTTTGAAATGGTTTTGGATGGAAAACATACCTGTGAAGTTGACCAAATTTTAATTTAATCAATATTAGTTAAAATAAAATTATTTTGATGAGTGAGTCAATTTGATCTTGGCTTATGGTTATAGACTATATATATATATATATATTTAAATGGATTTATCTCTAATTTTTAGATGTGTATAAGAAAATATGTTTTTTAGGATTATGAACATAGCCATGTTATTGTGGTGGATAAATGGGGATTAGACGCTCATCCCATTTAATAAATATAGATATAAATAGGGGTTATAACATTATTAAAATAAATAATTATTACAATAACGCTTTTCCTAAAATATTTACAAAACTAACGTTATGCCTCTTTAACTCATCTATCACATCATCCCTTACTATATAATAACTCATATGACTCCAACCCTCTTTGGTTTTCTTTGTTTAATGTACATCGGTGCATGTAATTCTAACTTCTGTGTTTCATTTTGCTTTAAAGCTCTCTTCTTCAACAAGAGATGACAAAAGATTTTATCATCTTCCGTAAACCCTAGTCTTTCTTTTAAAAACCCATACCATAGATCGATCTATGTCCAACCTTACTTTCAAGAGTAATTGCCAAATAGGGAAATATTCGAGATAACTCAAACTTTTAGAAGTAAATTGAATTTAGAACATGATAAAGTAAAAATATGTCTCACTACCTCCTGAAGCTCTTAATATGATTACCATTGATGCTATTTTGTGAGTTAGTTTTATTGGATCATTACTTATTCACTTAGAAATTAGAGTAGGATGAGCTTATATGTTCAAAATTGAAGACATGTAAAAATATTTTGCATTGATTCAAGTTTAGCTTGTTTATTTATGGTTGTTGTTTTGCAGTGAAAATATTCAATGCAAATGCAGTCATATTTCTTTATCACATTTAGTTGGTTTTCTTCTTCTTTTTATTTTTTGACAAAAAAGGTTATGATGATCAAAGCTTGAAACCATAGATGAAGTTATAAAAATTAAAATGTTTTGAACATGAACTTATCTAAATTTCAGTAGAGTTTGTGAAAATCTATATTAGATTTAAGATACAAATACATGAATTTAATAGGACATGACTGAAACTTTAAACGAATGAACATTGAGTGCAAAGAGAAATGGGGGAATAAAATCTAAAAATAAAAATAACGTTAGAAAAAAACCTTAAAAGCAAATATGAATAAGATGGCTGGGGTCACATGGGTTAATGTATGTTAGAAAGAGAAATTCGAAAGTATGGGGATGGCATGGATTAATGCAGTGGTATAACATTAGTTTAATTTATATTTTAGGAGGAGTGCTACTTCATTTTTTATTTTGTGATGGTCGCACTGAGATTTATTCATTATTTGTTTTCATAATATTATTTAAAAAAAAATATTTTCATAACATTAGTTTCATAATATATAAATCTACATCTTTCATCCTATTAGCTTAGTTTTTTGGTTTGGATTGAGTTCATAATGTATTTGGTTTGCATTTGACATGATACTAAAAGTCTACTAACAAGGAAAAAATCCTTTCACAATTAGGCTTTGACAATGGGTTTTAATGGCGTAATTGACGCAATTAGGAGTGACTTTGAGTACCTGTACAAGTACAAGCTACTGTTGTGCAATCATATCAACATGAAGGAGAAAGACAAGGTTTTGTTGTCAGCATCTTAGTTGATGTGTTGAACAATATATGCCTTTTTTGCATGTTGAGGTATTTGAACAAGAAATCCAATCTATTTTGCCTAATCAACTCTGTCAATCCTGTTTGTCGCCAGGTTTTCATCATGTGTGATTCAAACAAAATGAGTCTGAGTCCTGGTGATAGATTCAGTGCTATAAATTATATAACTCTTATGTCTTATTAATGAATTTCTGGTATTGTTCTGTTTTCTTTAGAGTTATCTGCTATTTTATTCGGGCGATCAAGAGAAATGTATGACAAATCCTACTCTTTTTCATGTTGTTATTATTTTTTATTTCTTGTGACCTATGATAGTCACAAGATCCATATTGTAGTCAGTTTGTGCTCTAGTGTTGCCATTTATTGGTTGTGTTCTGGACAATTTCAGATTTTATTGTTTTTGCTTTCTAAAGTTTGATGTTAACATACTACCCATATGTTGCGACGCCTTTCATAGTATGTTTCAATACTATTTATTAAGCTGTATACGTAACGCAGGTTTTCTTCTCACAAGGATGAAGTTGTTTCAAGATGATGATTACTTGAATGACACAACAAGCTTTAACTGTGAAATTGTAAAACATGCTGATCTTGTAGAATTACTAAAATTGGCATGGAAAAATCCCTGTTTTGTGTCACAAGATCATACTCTATGGAAGCTAAAATGCCTCTGTATTCAAGTTTTATCTAAAATTAGCATGAAGAAAAGCATTGACTCCATTCTTGAAGTTTTTGACTTGGCTATCCTTGATGAAGCTGAAGTAGTTAAAGCTGAAGCTTTGATATCAATGCCTGTGATTGTCTTGTACTCAGGTCACCTTCCGCTGGCAAGTATGTGGAATAGACTGAAGTAAGTAGATATGTTATTTTTTTTAAAGGTTTTCAACCTCTCTCTTTAACTCAACCATATTTTCCGGCTTTATATGATGGCCTAATTCTGGCTATTATTCAATAACTTAATTTGATTGTTTCCATAGTTAGACAACTATTTGTTTGATCATTTTTGCATAATTTTGATTTTGAAAATTGCCACTTCATAGGGAGAGTAAACAAGCTAATGCTTTGAAGCCTGATTGAAGACGTTATGAATGATCAAGTTCCTTAATTTGAAGCATTAGCATGTTATTTATTTTTTTGATTAAAGATTGAATTAATCTTGGTTTTTGTTTACTTGATGTTATGCTGCTTTTATGTTTTAGATAGGTTGCTCTATCATCTCTTTTATGTTTTGTCTCATTGTTCTATTCTATCAATTCTACCATTGGTTTGGTTTCCCTATAGATCAAATGGGTTTGGTTGTTTGTGACTTTGTATAAAATGTGCTCAACATGCCTGAACTTGTGAAAAATCAGTATACAGGTTCTATTGCGGTCAACTACAAAATTATTTGCTTCTTTCTCTGAAAAGTAAGCGGGTTTGCAGCCTAATAAGCTGTCTCATGATTGACAGACCTTTTTCTTATGTGTCCATAGTTCCACTTTAAGATTCTGAGCAGTATTAGACAATTGTTATATATACAAATCCAATCAAGGGATGGAAATATGAATTGCTCAAAGTGGGCCTCGAATTATCTACCAAGTGCTTGAGATTCTCTGGATGAATGCTTTCTATTCCCTTTGATGAGATGAGATGTTTTGTTGAGCTAAGAACCCCAGTCTCAAGTTGTTAGTTCCCACCGAAGTTTCACCATCTCAATTTTTGTAAGCCTTTCGTTTAAGAGTTGGCTGGACAAACAGTGACTTCAGTTCTCTTTGTGTTCAGGTTGATGGGAATTACATGATCATAGAATCTTTCTTTCTATTTTTTTTTTGGAAGCTCAGGATCTTTGATATCATCTTACTAGGTTTCATGTAGAGAAAGATCTTTGATAAAATGCCTGCTAGCCTATGTTCATAGTTTAAGAAGGCTTTAATATGAAAATTTGAAATACCATGTTACCAAATCTTGTTGAATGCTTGTAGCCTCTTTGAGAGTCTGCTCACACATGGAAAGGAAACATGATTTGCTTTCACTGTAGAAAGCCTAAGGTCATAAGTCAGTAATGCTATTAGTGAGAATGTGAATTCCATTATAAAACTAGTTGGTGATGACTGATTCTATAAGCTTTCTTGTTTAAGAAACATGCTGTAGTTCTGAATTTGTTGTTAATATTGTTTACTCTTGATAAATTCCCAGGTCAATGGGTAGCAATAGAGGTGATCAAGTTTGCAAATCTGTTCTCCTTTCCCTTGGATACTTGTCATGTCTTCATCACTCTATTGAACCCTCATATGCAGTGGATGGTTCTTGCAAGTTGTTCTTTGGTGATAGTTATGAAATTCATATTAATACCTTGGATATTTTATTGCGAGGATTCTGGTGTCCTCAGTGTGACAATTCTGTTGTGCACAACCAAGAGCAATGGCGTAGTGTCAGCATGCCCCATCTACCAACAGGAAGCCCTAATGTTGATTTTGATTTTATTTATCTGCACCACATTTTCTTTCAGCTTATTTCTGTTGAGTTGTCAGAGGAGCTCCAAACTGTTGGTGTTCAAGTAATGTCTCGTATTCTTAGGCATTCAGCCAGAGATGTTCTGCTGAAAACAAGATTACAGTGGATTGAGTATATTGATTTTTGTCTGCTTCACAAAACAAGGGCCATGAGGGAAGCATTTTCTTCTGAAATAAGCTGCTTTCTTCAGAATCACATTCTAGATTGCTTATTTATGGATGAAGAGGGAACATGCAATACAAAAGAGCACGGAATTTTTGATAGAATAAAACATGCTTTGGCAGGAGCAGAAGATCCACAAGTCTTTGAGACTCTCCTGGAATCAATGGCTGAGGTTATGAGTGTCATTGGCAGCCACAATCAACTTTTTGTGGGTGGACTTATCTTGTTTGTTGATCAGCTTGATAATCCTAATCTGATTGTAAGAATTACTGCTTCAAGGTTAATAAAGAAGTCTTGCTTTGTTAATCGTAAAGGTGGTTTTGAACTAATTTTCTCTAAATCTTTTCATATTCGAGATGTGCTCTTTG
Organism: Dioscorea cayenensis subsp. rotundata; assembly: GCF_009730915.1. Classification (NCBI taxonomy): domain Eukaryota; kingdom Viridiplantae; phylum Streptophyta; class Magnoliopsida; order Dioscoreales; family Dioscoreaceae; genus Dioscorea; species Dioscorea cayenensis. Next base: position 18,455,686 of record NC_052481.1, on the reverse strand, counting down.
ATCATCTTTGTTTAAGGCTTGTGAGTCGACCAGCCATGGTCAAAGAATTTGCAGAAGCTGTTGTTGGAGTCAGGGTTGAGGAACTTATTGGAAAAATGGTTCCTTTTGTTATCCCTAAGCTTGTGGTTTCTCAAAAGCATAACCATCAAGCAGTCATCATATTGCATGAGTTGGCAAACTATTTGAACACAGATCTTGTACCACTGGTTGTTAATTGGTTGCCAAAAGTGCTTGCTTTTGCGCTTTTCCATGCAGATGGGCAGGAGTTATCCTCTGTTTTGCATTTTTATCAGGTAGAAACAGGATCTGACAATAGAGAGATTTTTTCAGCTGCTTTGCCCCAACTCTTAGATGAACTTCTGTGTTTTACTGGTGAGGGGGACATGGATGAAATCGACAAAAGGTAATATTATTCATTTAAGTGCTTTCATACATAAATTCTTTGCCTTCAAAATGGACCTTATATTTGTGTACTGTTTATTGTTGTTAATGTGTTATTGTCAGGACAATAAGAGTTCCTAAGATGATCCAGGACGTGGCTACAATTTTGACAGGCTCTGATGATCTTCCTGGTTTTCTGAAAAATCATTTTGTTGGTCTGCTAAACAGCATTGATAGGAAAATGCTTCATGCTGATGACCTCTTGATTCAGAAGCAGGCATTGAAACGGATAGAAAAGTTGATTGAGATGATGGGCTCTTATCTCAGTACTTATGTGCCCAAAATCATGGTCCTACTGATGTATGCAATTGACAAAGAAGCCCTTCAAACTGATGGTCTTAATGTTTTGCATTTCTTTATCAAACAATTGGCGAAGCTTTCACCTTCTAGCACTAAGCATGTGATATCTCAAGTTGTAGCGGCCTTTATTCCATCCTTGGAACGGTGCATGGAAATGCCTTCTTTGCATTTGAAAAAAATGGTTGAAGTTTTGGAAGACCTGATTCTTGAGAACAAATTGGTTCTTAAGCAGCAAATACGTGAACTCCCACTGCTACCTAGTGTACCAGAGGTATCAGAAGTAAACAAAGTTATACAGGAGGTAAGGGGATCAATGACCCTCAGAGATCAATTAAGAGATGCCATTGATGGTCTGAACCATGAGAGCTTAAATGTGAGGTATATGGTGGCCTGTGAGTTGAGCAAATTGTTGAACATAAAAAGAGAAGATGTCATGGTTCTTATATCTGGTGAGTCCCTCACAGATTTGGATGTAATTAGTTCCTTGATCACGTCCTTGCTCAGAGGGTGTGCAGAGGAATCAAGAACTGCTGTAGGGCAGAGGCTGAAATTAGTCTGTGCAGATTGCTTAGGGGCACTTGGTGCTGTTGACCCTGCTAAGTTTAAGGGAATATCTAGTGAGCGTTTTAAGATTGCTTGTTCTGATGATGATCTAATCTTTGAGTTAATCCACAAGCATTTAGCGAGGGCATTTAGAGCTGCTTCTGATACCATTGTCCAGGATTCAGCAGCATTGGCTATACAGGAGCTTCTCAAGCTGGCAGGATGCCAAGAGTCGCTCAGTGGAAGCATACAGGAGCATGTGGAGATAGACAATTCTGAAGGCTCCAATGAAAGTACAGCAAGAAAGAGGGGTCAGAGATTGTGGGACCGCTTTTCTAATTATGTTAAGGATATTATTGCACCATGCTTGACATCAAGATTCCAACTTCCTAGTGCGACTGACACCACATCCCCTGGTCCCATTTATCGTCCAACAATGTCATTCAGAAGATGGATTTTCTTCTGGATCAGGAAGTTAACTGCACATGCAACTGGTTCCCGTTCTGGTATTTTCAGTGCATGCCGTGGGATTGTTCGTCATGACATGCAGACAGCTCTTTACCTGTTACCTTATCTTGTACTAAATGCTGTCTGCCATGGTACCCATGAGGCTCGTAATGGCATAAATGAGGAGATATTAACAGTTCTTGATGCAGAAGCTTCAGAGAACAGTGCTGCTGCTGTTCATGGCATCACAGGTGGGCAGAGTGAGGTTTGTGTCCAGGCTGTGTTTACACTTCTTGATAATCTTGGGCAATGGGTTGATGATCTCAAACAAGAAATTGCTCTCTCGCAGTCAATGTGTGCATCAGGATCAAAGCAAACTGCCAAGTTGAAAAGTGGGTCTAATCCACATGTGGATTCGCAGGACCTCCTTGTCCAGTGCAGTAATGTCTCAGGGTTGCTGTCTGCCATACCAAAAGTTACCCTTGCGAAGTCTTCCTTTCGTTGCCAGGCGCATGCTCGTGCTCTAATGTACTTTGAGTCGCATGTGCGGGAGAAATCAGGTTCTTTTAACCCAGCGGCTGAGAATAGTGGGATATTTGCGGACGAAGATATCTCTTTTTTGTTGGAAATATATAGTGGTTTAGATGAGCCTGATGGTCTTTCTGGTTTTGCGAACTTGAGGAAATCTTCAAACCTTCAAGACCATTTTGTTATCAATGAAAAGGTAGGAAATTGGGCTGAAGTACTGACTTCATGTGAACAGGCTTTGCAGATGGAACCTCAGTCTGTTCAGAGGCATGCAGACGTTCTGAAGAGTTTGTTGAACATGTGCCACCTTCAAGCGATGGTTACCCATGTTGATGGTTTGATTTGTAGAATACCTCAATATAAGAAGACGTGGAGCATGCAAGGAGTGCAGGCTGCTTGGAGGTTAGGGAGATGGGATCTGATGGAAGAATATCTCTCCGTTGCAGATAAAGAGGGTTTAATATGTAGCAACATCGAGAGCAATGCTTCCTTTGACTTGGGCCTTGCCAAGATTATCCAGGCAATGATGAAGAAAGACCAGTTTCTGGTTGCTGAGAGGATTGCCCAGGCTAAACAAGCATTGCTTGCCCCCTTGGCAGCTGCAGGTATGGACTCCTACATGCGTGCATACCCATTTGTGGTAAAACTTCACATGATACGTGAATTGGAAGACTTCCATGCTCTTCTTGGGGATGAATCATTTCTTGAAAAGCAGTTTTGTGAAGATCTTCCTGGATATTCAAAATTAATAAAGGACTGGGACAGTCGTCTTCGCTTCACACAACCATCCCTTTGGGCAAGGGAGCCATTGCTAGCTTTCCGCCGGTTAGTTTTCACTGCAAGTAATATGGGAGCTCAAGTTGGGAATTGTTGGCTTCAATATGCAAAGCTGTGCCGCTCTGCAGGTCATTATGAAACAGCTAACCGAGCAGTGTTAGAAGCCCAAGCTTCAGGTGCTCCAAATGTTCACATTGAGAAGGCAAAACTTCTTTGGAGCACAAGAAAATGTGATTCTGCATTATCTGAACTGCAGCAGTTGCTTCTCAACATGCCAGCAGAAGTTTTGGGATCTGCTGCCATCTCGTCTCTCACTAGCCTTTCACTCATTCTACCTAATCCACTAACTTTTTCTACCACACAGGCATCAAAAGAAAATCATAATGTTGCTAAAACAATTCTTTTGTACACGAGATGGATTCATTGCACTGGTCAAAAGCAGAAGGAAGACATTATCAACCTTTATTCTAGAGTCAGAGAGTTACAACCTAAGTGGGAGAAGGGATATTTTTTCATGGCCAAATATTGTGATGATTTGCTTGTTGATGCTAGGAAAAGGCAGGAGGATACTCTAATGGGTATGCGGTCTGGACAAGGAATGATGTCATCTTCTTCTGTTAGCAATCAATCTTTGAGTTCCAACACGGAGGAGAAGCCTTGGTGGTCTTACCTTCCTGATGTGTTACTGTTTTATGCAAAAGGACTCCACAGAGGCCATAAGGATCTCTTTCAAGCTCTACCAAGATTGTTAACTCTTTGGTTTGAATTTGGAAGCTGGTATCTTAGGGATGGGTTATCGTCCAACAAGTCTTTGAAAACTGTCCATACAAGGGTATATGCTCAATTTTAGCACAATTGCTTTCTCACCGTCTTTCCTCCTCTGACTTCTGCTTTTCAGGTCTTGAGCATCATGCGGGGTTGCCTGAAAGATCTCCCCACGTATCAATGGCTTACAGTTTTGTCTCAGTTGATCTCCCGGATCTGCCACCAAAATGAAGATATTGTTCGAATTGTTAAGCATATTATTACATCTGTTTTGCAAGAATATCCCCAGCAAGCTCTTTGGATGATGGCTGCAGTGTCAAAGTCAACTGTTGCTGCAAGACGTGAAGCTGCTGCTGAGATTATACAGGCAGCACGTAAAGGGATCCGACGTGGGAAAGACAACAGCAGCCTGTTTACTCAATTTGCCAGCCTAATTGATCATCTGATAAAGCTGTGCTTTCATCCTGGGCAACCAAAAGCAAGGATAATTAACATCCTGACTGAGTTCAGTGCATTAAAACGAATGATGCCACTAGGAATTATAATGCCACTTCAACAAGCTCTCACTGTTACATTACCATCTTATGATGCAAGTGCCTCTGATCCGCCTGATGTTAATGTTTTCTCGGATTCTGATCATGTTACCATAATTGGTATAGCAGATGAGGCTGAAGTTCTTTCATCTCTTCAGCGGCCAAAGAAGGTAAATTGAGATTATTATTGTGAGATTATTCTGCTTTTAATATAAAAATGAAGACATTAGAACGTCAAAATGTTTGGAGGGACAGTGGGAATCAAGGAGACTAATTTGTGTGAAAAAAACAAATGAAGCTAGATGTGGGCAGCAAAAATCACAAACTTAATCCTTCAAGCCAATACATGAGAGATGGTGCAATGTTTTTCTATTATCAATGATTCTAGTTTTAGAATTTTAGATTACTTGACTTCTTTCCGTTGATAGCAAGCTTGTCTGTGACATCTGTTTTTTTTTAATATATATTTACTGTTTCAAATTTCAGGTTGTCTTTCTTGGAAGTGATGGGGCTCATCATCCATTTCTTTGCAAACCCAAGGATGATCTTAGGAAAGATGCTCGCATGATGGAGTTCACTGCAATGATCAACCGTCTGCTATCCAAATTCCCTGAGAGCCGGAGGAGAAAACTCTACATTCGCACGTTTGCAGTAATACCACTTACCGAGGATTGTGGAATGGTAGAATGGGTGCCTCACACTCGTGGGCTTCGACAGATTCTTCAAGACATCTATGTAGCCGATGGGAAGTTTGATCGTCAGAAGACCCATCCTCTGGTCAAGAGGATATATGATCAGTGTTCAGGAAAGATGCCCGAAGATGAGATGCTCAAGTCAAAGATTCTCCCGATGTTCCCTCCAGTTTTTCACAAGTGGTTCCTGATCACATTCTCGGAACCAGCAGCTTGGTTCCGGGCCAGGGTTGCTTATGCTCACACCTCTGCTGTCTGGTCCATGGTAGGGCATATTGTAGGGTTAGGTGACAGACATGGGGAAAATATCCTTTTTGATTCCACCACTGGTGACACTGTTCATGTGGATTTCAGCTGCTTGTTTGATAAGGGTTTGCAGTTAGAGAAGCCTGAGCTGGTACCTTTCAGGTTGACACAGGTAGGAATTTTGTACTTCTGTTCATGTATTCTGAGTTTTCAAGGGTCTCATTGTACTCGATCACATCACATGATCCTTAATTCATTTATTGTTTTCTTATTGGCAGAACATGATTGATGGTCTGGGCATCACTGGTTACGAGGGTGTCTTTTTGAAGGTATGTGAGATCACATTGTCAGTGCTAAGGGCACACAAGGAGACTTTAATGAGTGTTCTTGAAACTTTCATCCATGATCCCTTGGTTGAGTGGACGAAATCTCATAAGTCTAGTGGAGTAGAGGTTCAAAATCCCCATGCTCAGGTCTGACAAAAATCTGCGCCATTTCTCATGAGCATACACTAGTAAAGTACTAACCAATCTCTATTCTACTATTGGAAACTGATTTGAACTTTCTGTTGCTTAAATTTCAGAGGGCAATTAGCAACATCAAAGCTCGGTTGCAAGGAGTTGTGGTTGGTGTGGGTGCGGCACCATCTCTTCCTTTAGCTGTAGAAGGACAGGCACGACGCTTGATAGCCGAAGCAGTATCACACAAAAACCTCGGAAAGATGTACATCTGGTGGATGGCTTGGTTTTAGGTGTTGGTGGAAGTATCCCCTCTATCCCTTTGATTCTACCATCATGTTTTGGCTTGTCAAGATGAATACACTGAAATGGAGGCATCACTTGATCCTTTTTGGTCCTAAAAATGTCTGCAGATGGTGTTACTAAGTTATCCATCGCCAGATTATCTGATGACTTCCGGATGAATAGCCTTGTTACAAAGACCAGTTGATTGTGGGGGTTCAACCGCATGCTTTGTTATATTTTGGTCTGATGCACCCATCCATCAGGTGTGCAATTTTGGATGGAGAGAAAACAAGGATATGCATTATATAATTGAAACTAACAAGTCTTATCCGTTGTGATGCTTGAGCTGTTGTATTATTGAGTTTTGTTAACTTAAAACTAAAGGTATTATAAGTGTACATATAAACCATGATGTATAGTGGAATCAAACTGTTGAATCTATTGTGATCATTAAGTTGTGAAAAACTGTTTATCGACAATGTCAAGTGCAGGGATGCTTCTTCTTTTTCTTCTTCGTCTTCTGTTTTAATAAATAAGAATGGAGCAAATATGTTTTTGTTTTTTTTTGTTTTTATCACTTAAATGAGTTTTTGTTCCTTTCCTTTATTAGTTTATTATATTGTAGTTTCGATTTATTATTTTAGAAGTATTTAATATGGCCTTTATATTTTACCCCCCTATTTATTATTTGTTTTTTTATTTATTTTCTTCTTCCATCGTGTTAACATCACAACGAATTTTTCCTTGACTTCTGAAATCAATAATTTGACAAATAGAGCAACAAACTTGTGCCTTTTGTTTTTAACCACTGATGCAGAGAGTGAGATAATGATACGAAGCAAAGAAAAATAAAAAAAGTTTTGGGAAGTAAGCTCCGTAGGCATGTTCTCTAAAGCATTTTGAAAAAAACTGAACCACATTTGTAAGTTTTAATGAAAATGAAACTTGAATAAAAGCGCACACACCAAAAAGCCCATATATATTATTTACACCGAATATATAAGTAGTCAATAAAAAATACACAACCACGACTCAGCTCCCAAGCCCAAGCAATATGAGCACATTCAGCTTCACATTTCAAGGTTTTTTATATATAAATGCAGCTGTACATACCTTGCTTCGGCTTCAACTATTGTTCTTGGAGGTGAACTATCCATCACTTGAAAACATTAAATTCTTAGCTGCATGAAACCGCATTGACAAATAACAACTACCGTTAAGAGAGGAATGCAAAGATACACAAACAATGCAATTAACCCTATCTTACTTGCACTTCTTAAACCTATCTTCATGACAACCAAACACAAGAGTTATTAGACCATGATCTGCAATTACTAATCTTAACTGCATACTATTTAGTGCATAGATTTTATGACATCAGCCTTTATGTCAGATAAGAGCAATAAAAAAAGTCAGAGATGGCAAACTCTAACAATAATCCAATTAAACTAGATGTTTCAAGAACTCTGTAAAAGAATGCCATAATAAGAGCTTGTGTGTGGAGGTCCAAAAATTATGGTCTAAAAAAAAAAAAAATGGAAAAACATCCAAACAACTTGTTTGCATGACACATAATCCGAGAGATCCACTAGAAAAACACAAAACTTAGTGCACAAGGATAACCTAATTCATGACTAGATAAGATTATTTAACTATACCAAAAAACACACAAATATATATATACATACATGACTTTCTAGTTAATAGCATCTGCAGAGTGCAGAGTGGAGATGGTCTTCATTGTCTGGATCATCCCTTAAGCATGCAAACTTGATATCATACTTGACATGATTTCCTTTATTCTTTCCTCATCCGACATTACTAAGTGGTCTCATAGGCCCCGATAAAAAAAGATTTGGAAAAATTTTTGGTTTAGCATAAGAGACTACTAATGGCATAAATAAGTAGTGGAATAGTCTAATATTGAAATGAAGTGTGACATGTCTTTTGGTCAATCCACAACAAGATAAGCAGCAATTTTAAGACGAGGAAAATACAAGATGCAAACAAAATATTCTACTCACAAGTTGAATATTAGGGGACATCAGGATAGTGTTCAAACCTTACTTCATCTGAAGTCCATCTTTTGGAGCGCGAAGGTTCATGAGTTTGTCTCTCCATATAGCTATTAACAAACAATGTGTTACAATTGGCATATACCACATGCATTATTGAAACATTTATAATTCTAGCTAATTTCTTCAGTAAGAATTGAAAGACTTTCTTTTTAAAGACTTGCCTGCATCTTCATAACTTTCCTCCAGCACTGCTATATCCATCTTCTTCATTAAATCAAGCTCCTCAAGGAGCTTATCAGGACCATCTGCTGCACTGAAAAAAAAATCACTCAATCCTCAGTTGTCAATACTGCAACAAAAACTGTCAAATGGTATGCTAATCTAGGATCTTTTGGGCTGGGAATATGTTAAAGGGAAACCACTTTCTAAAGATGAAGAAAGACAGAGGCATGTAATTGTCACAATTTTTTAGCAGAAAATATTAGAATGTGTTGTCATTCCATGACAATTAGAGAAAAAAGAAAAAGAGAACATGTGCCACACTAAGCTTATGAGACAGAAACATAGTTACGTGATGGTCTTGAAAACAAAACTTTAAAATATGTCAAAATAAAAATGAGACTGCAAGGAATAAAATGATTATTTTGGTTAAAAAATTGTACAAAACTGTAGTTGAATAATAACAGAAACAAATGCAACATGGTAAACAGTTTTATAGTCAACACCCAAAATATAACTTAAGGGCCCTAATAGATCTTTCTGCATACAGTTAGCCTGGTTTCATATTGCTGCATATTTAAAATTTTTCATTTTTCTACATACAGAAAAAACGAGCATTCCTGAACTGAGATTGACAACAATTTCTGCATGTTTTATTTGCCATGATTTGCAGTATTATAATGGTTTGTAACTAGAGTCAAAGGGAATACGGGTGCGAATTTGATGCTACTTGCAAAATAGCTTATAGTCAATAATAATTAAGGTGTAATGTTAAAAAATCACATAGAAGCTGACCGTAGTGATCAAACTTGCTCATTTTTAGTGGTACAGTCTTATTGAATATGCTGTGCTTTTAACAAACATGATCAGTTACAAGCTCTTATTTGGGAAGAATGCAGATATCTTTTACTAATTGTAGTTGAAGGCATCAGTTATGAGGCTTGAGAATGAATGCTACCTGTCCAAGGTTACATCATAGACGGTTTTAACACTAGATCTTCTCCATGTCCCATATAGATTTTTTATCGTGTCTTTTAGAACAACATCCTTGCTTACATAGATTGGTGCCTGCATCAAAATGAGTTCTAAATCTGATTAATAAATAATAACACACACTCTACAAAGATAAAACCAAAAAACTGAAGCAGACAAGAAAGGAGTTACGAAACTGGAGAATATAATATTAGTAACATCCAAAACTAGCCTTGATAACAAGCAACATCATATAACACCAAAGCGTAAAAAACAATCAATAGAGACATTTATAGCATCAAAAAGAAAACCTGTTCACAGCAGATGCTGTATGCCGTACCTTTGACCTTTTTGCCAAAGTAATAGCATCTGAGGGGTGTGCATCAATGCTAAAATTGCTTCTATCTTCAAACTACATAAAAGAGGATATACACCATCACTTCACAAATTCAATATACTCTAAAAATTATTATAATTTATAAAATTCATATTCTAGGACTGCAGAGATTTAAGTAGGCAGATAATTACAAACCTTCTCGAAGAAAATTTGAGCACAGTATGTATTGAGTACTCTTTTTGTGATCCGCACCATTTTTACCTGCAAATAGAAAATAATAGATTTAAAGATACAATTTATTTTCCAAAATTTACTATGTTAGACCTTCCAAGAAGTGTTCCTAGCTGATGACCATGCCATGGTCTACTTCACCAATGCAAGGCTCTGAATATTTCTTGTGGTCAAGGCCACTACCCTAACCTTACAGCCTGAGCTGTATTTCATAATAATAGCAGCAACCCATTGGCAAATAGATGACTGTTTATAATATATTTCTGAAAAATTAGAGATAGCTTCTATTACATAGTTTCAAGTTTCTGAATTTCCATTTAAGTTTGGCTTGACAATTTAAACAAGTTCAAGTCAAGTTCAAACATAGTTTGAACATTTTCTATGCTTATTGAGACAAGCAGCGCTCAGGCACAAAATGTCTTACCACAGAGCCAAACTTCCCCACCAAATTTTGTACCAACTGATACAGATCTAGACATTCCTGCATGAAGCCCATATTCCGTAATGAAATTATAGTTGAATAATTATGCAAACACACAGTATAAAAATTTGAGAATTACCTCATCCACATCTTCTCCAAAAGAAGCCATAAGCATATCAACAGCATTTTCCCCTTCATTAAAAAATGATAATGGCTATCAATTTTATATGCACCAAACTATGCCCAAAATAAGCTGACACCATTGGCATATACACACCTACAACCACTGGCAAGAACAGATCCTCCTCACAAGCAATTTTAAGAAAGATTGTAGGGCTTTGATATCGACGAAGGAACCCATAACCAATGGAACTGACATCTGAGTTTGGCCCCTTTGTGTGATTGGAAAAAGGATACATATGACCAGGCGGTTGCCATCTTGTGTCATTTACAAAACCGTTTTTCCAAAGGTTGTAATGCCTGACAGTTTCTGCACTTAAATATACAATGAATGTCTAAGAATTACATAGAGCTAAAGAAATATTGAACATAAACAACACTTCACAATAGAACTATAATGAAGAAAAGCGCAGAATTTAGTCACAAACCATCAACAAATTTTAGAATGACCCCAATAAATGGCTTCTAGAGAATATGCACAGCATAATAAATAGCCAAGTCAAATTCAAAAAGCCATATCATCATTCAATTTATTCATTCACGTAGAAAGTCAGCTTTCAATTTCAAGATGATGTAAAATTTTGCAAGGATAGCTAATAAGAAGAACCATACTAGCACATGCAGATCAACTTCCCATGATAAAATCTGAGCTGGCTACATGTAAAAAGTTCTTCCTGCATCATAGCTCACCAACATTCACCTGTGAAAGCAAGGTAATTGATAAAGGTCATCCAAAAAATATACCTAAACACCTTGCAGCATTTCACTCTTCAGCCAACAGCATAACAACACCTCAATCCCTAAACCTGATCAGTGAGTTAAAACTCGAAGAATATTATCAAATTTGAGAACAAATCAAGAGAAGATGGCGAATTCAGTAGTTGATAAGCTTCAAACACTACGCTACCAGCATTGCACACGAATGATTCTTCATAGCATCAGGATCAAAAACCGATAAATGCAAGTGTATTATCTATCAACATAACATTAACAGAACAAAAATCCAAAATGCAGTTAAAAAAAAAAAACATATATTTCTCAATCAAAATCACAACAGATCATAGCAATATATCCATTTAAACATCGAGAGAGAAAAACTAGAAAAAAAAAAAGATACTGAAAAGAACCAACGAATTCACCTGAGACGAGGAGAAAGGCCTCAATAAACTGATCCTCATCTCCAGGTCCATCCACCAACCGATGATCGTCCGATGATCCCTTGCAAGAGAGAACAGCAGAGCGGCGGTGCCGGCTTCGGATGGAATCGAATTGGACGCAAAGCAGCCGGATGGGATTCAAGAACTTGGGAGAGAAGGAAAGGGAACAAGGGTTGTGATTGGGGATTCGATTAGAGGTCGAAGAGAGGAGGTTGACTGGGGGAGACAGCGTTGGAGGGAGGCGGCATTGGATCCAGAGCATGTCGGTGCGTCGCCGGAGAAGAGAAGGGGAGAAGGTATCTGGGCGGAGGTGAAGAAGAAGAAGAAGAAGAAGAAGAAGGGAAGGCGAATTAGGAAAGAAAAGGAAAGCAATGATGTGGAACTTCGATCGTTCGCTCTCAAAGGATCTGTTGTCGAACTCTTCTCTGGGAGACACTTGTGCTTTGAGATTATCAAACATGATATAGATTCCCAATCAATTAATTTGGTTTAAATACCATTATATTTATTATATTTATACACTTGGCGGTGATAAATTCTTATATCGGATCTCTCGCGTAAAATATTTATTTGGCCTTTTGATACTTGGTTTTTGAATAAAGTGTTTGTTTTAAAGAAAACCTAAAATTCTATATGATAAAATAATATGGATGATGGGCTATATTTATGTGATGTTTTTATTTGTCAAAAATGACTACAGTATTTTTGGTTGGTGGGTGAGATTAGATAAGTTAATTAACCTTTATTCACATTACACTCTTGCCTATGAAAAAGCTGTGTTACTTTTATTACATGAGAGGAGAGGAAAGAAGAAGTTGTTGTTCTTTTTTTTAATAAAAAACTTGTAACTCATATTTTTATTATAGTGAAATTCTTTTACTTTGCTTGTGGTTTTTACCCTAATTTATTTTGGAGATTTTTCATGTAAACTTTGTATCCATCTTTATTGTTGTTATTTTTTAAGTACTTTTGCTGTAATCATGCTCTACTCAGTTCCATAATTTTACAATACTATGCATATTTCTGACTTTCGTTTGTATATATATATATATATATTATATTTATTTGGTATAATTGTTTTTTTCTCATTGTTTGACTTCTCAGTTCTCTTAGTTTGACTTCTCAGTTCTCATTTAAGTGAGGCTTGTCACTTATTTGTAATATATATATATTGTATTTATTGTATTTATTAGCTATGATTGTTTTATGCTTATTGTTTGTTTGATGTAGTTATATTACAAGAAATTGAATTTATGTATTATTTTTTGAAATTTTGATAACAAAAATATTTTAATTATGTAAATTTCAGGTCCAATTAGATCAGCCAAATATAAAACACAAACCAAGGTTCAAAGATTAACCACCACATTCTGGTTTGCTACCATGAAATAAACAATAGCCAATTGTCCCTTTCATTCACAAATTATAGCACATAAGCATACATCAACAGATACTTCATTTATTGGTTCTGTTAGCATTTCATCTTTACAATTAGATGAAATACATCAAACAATAAAGTAAGAAAACAAATAGTGTAAAAATTTGATATCACATTTGATGAATATAACACTACTTGAGAAGATTCAGTACAGTGTCCTAACATGTAACAGCTTGATCATCTAAACTTATGACTTATCTGAGTTTCTATTTCCATTTCTTATAATGATACATACAATATATATTTCGTCGTGTCTCACTTGCTGAATGATGGAAAACTTGATCAAATGGGATGCGGCGAGCACTGGATTGAGATGAACAAAATCGAGAGACCGGAACAACATGTTGATTAGCAGAACTAGTCTAACGCCGCCTTGTTTCTCCATATATTCATTGGATTAGGTAATCCATCTAAAATAGGTTTAGCAATCATATCAGGCTTCAAGTTCCAGGGTGACCAAACAGAAGACCCATTCTCAGAATCTTGCAAACTGGAGGTGCTTGACGATTTTCGAACAGCCGAAAATGCATTAGCCATGGACGAATCTCCAGCAGAAATGGCATTCGGCCGGATGATATCATTATCTGTCTGGCTTCCAATCTTTGGTTTGGAGGCTGTTCCTTTCGCTGTTTTCCCAGATAATACAACACTGGAGTCCTCAAATAGCACTCGTGGCACCCATGAAAAAGGATCAGTATCAGCTTTTTGTCGCCTCCTCACAGACTTTTCACTGTTTGCTCTCTCTGAGTCGCTGCTTTCCCCAACGCTAATAACTGCCGCTTGGTCTGCAACCTTCCCATTCTCAGGTAAGAATCCATTAACTAAACTTCTAGTCTTGTGGTGATGGTTCATGAGTGGATCAGAAGCAGGTGACTGTTTAGGCAAGGGATCATCTTCTGAGAAGAGAGCCCTGCCTGTTTTACTTTTATATACAGCCATTTCTGTTCCTTCTGAGTGCACTGCTTTCCGTGACGGTGTAAGGTTATAGTATCCCTGCAAAGTGCTCATAGCTACTGAGACTTTCCGGTGAGTGGGTGGCTTCAACTTAAGAGATTGAAATGAGTCTAAGATACCGTCATTATGCTGATTTGAAGTTTGTTTTCTGCGATAACAATTGAGACTCTTAGACAAACTAAATTTCTCTGCAATTGCAAATTTGCAATGTATGATAGAGGAATCATGAAACAAGTTCGTAAATACACAATTCAACTAGCAGCAGTGGTTGTCAAAAACAAGTAAACCATTAACAAGAATCAAATAAAATTTTCATTACAAAGAGGAAGTAGCTAGACAAACAATATAAACAAAACACTATCAGATTAAATACTGATTGAACTTCAAATGTCAACAATAGCCTACTCCAATGAGAATGTCAGTTGAACTATTTGTCATGATGGACACCCTCAACTATCAGATAATTTAATCACAAGAAGTTGACATATAGGTTGTATCCATAATCAATAGTTAAAAAAGCATAATGATTTCACCATCTCTGAGCACTATGATGCTTGAATAGTTAATAAAATTTCAGAAGTAAGGCATCAAGAGCAAACTCACAGAAATAGAATCAATATATGCAACTAAGAAAAAAGAAAATTCTCAAGTCCTAAATCAGCCCCTATAAGAATATGATATCAAACTGTCAATCCATGGTCCAATCCAAATTTCTGTTGAACGAGTTATAAAATCTCTACATTTTAAAGTTTCAAAGAGTAAAAATCAAGATGATAGCAATTTTTGAGTGACGAACACTTGCAAAGGTAGCTTCTACCCTTCTCAAATGAGTCAAACCCAAGTGAAATTATCATAAGCTAGGAAACTTAATTTAATGCATCATGCACTAGTTCTTGTATTGATACTTTGGACTAGAATACTCTTTCTTATTGGTACAGAAACTAGAAACTTCCACTAATTTTTTGAACCAATTAACCAAAGCATGATCTCCTTTCCATTCTGGTGCTGTCGTCTACTTTGATACTCAAACAATGCCTAGGAGTTTAGATAATAGTGAAGGTTCATTTTTAAACTAACAAAATAGTTGCAAGCAGAAAACAAGAAAGGAACAAGTCTACTATTTTAGGCAATAAAAATTTGTGGAAGAAAAAGGAAGCTACCACAGCTTCACTTTCAACTCAGATTAAATCTCATTCCTTAATTGAAAACTCAGCAGTCGGCACCATCAATGTATTTGATCTTGGAAGTAATAGTTCATTCTTTCTCCCACAAAGAGATATTTGTCTTAAGAGTGAACAAGCTTAACATATTGCAAAGCCTGCCCTGAAGATTCTCACTTGCTTTCTTTAGTAATTAACCACAGGATAGAGAAATATTATTTTCTACAAGTTTACACGGGTACCTAATGT
The DNA here is from genome assembly GCF_009730915.1 of Dioscorea cayenensis subsp. rotundata. NCBI lineage: Eukaryota > Viridiplantae > Streptophyta > Magnoliopsida > Dioscoreales > Dioscoreaceae > Dioscorea > Dioscorea cayenensis. Next base: position 18,440,335 of record NC_052481.1, on the reverse strand, counting down.
TTTCATGAAGCTGATTTTCACACCAAAAGTTAGGATCATGATTCTGAAATTTCTCCTAGATGGACCAGTGATGCTGAAACTTGCCATGATCTCCTTGAAGCTGGTTGAAATAGGATTATTTCATTTCTATTTTATTGAAACACCAAAATTGCTAAAAACCTATATATATATATATATATATATGGGCGAAGGAAAAAAAAAATTGTTTCCCCTCATAGTAAAGATTGGTGAAGAAATGGAAAATTATGGGAGTGAATTCTCTTCAAACAAAGAAAGACATAACACCAAGGTTTCTGATATAAAGAATGGAGTTAGATGTTTTCTTTACTCCAAATTGTTCTTTTGTAACAATATATTGATTGTTTCGGAAATATTTCCATTTCCTAAATGTTTTTAATAATTTTAACAGAAATATAAAAATATTAAAAAATGGTTTAAATGATCAAATTAATATGAAAATATTTTCAGAAACAAGTTTTAAACCAAACTTATTAAACAAGACCTACTTCAACAATGTTTTAGGAGACAAAATCAAGGCTTGGCTATAAAAAGAAACTCTAGTATATGGGTCCTAAAGTTATTGATAGCTACCAGTTAGCAACAATAAAGGGGGCTGTGTACAACTAAAAGAAATGCAAATATCATCATTCTTGTATTTCAAAAATTACAACACATTGTTGGTGTTGGCATAATAGGGAAGAAACTACAACATAAACAAAACAGCAAATTGTTGGTGGTAGCATGTTTTAAATTTGGAATAAGACTTTGCAGCTCACAGATGATTATTATGCTTGCATGAGGACCAACATTTTACCTCATAATCTCCATGATATTTTGGTTATGTTTGGATAGACAATGTTACTATTCTCGAATGCGTTTGGCACACACAAATGCCAAATACCAATAATGCCATTGGCATGTTATACATTTCTCTCTGTTTTTTAAATTTTTGAAAAATAGAACATGAAATTAATTTCTTCAACATCGAATCACAAATGTTTATATATATATGTATATATAATACATTGAATTATTTTGATTAAAATATTTTCACTGATATTTGAATATTCTAATAGCCAACAAAAGTGGTATTACACATGATTCGATATATATATAGATATTGGCCACTAAAAAATTTAAAGATGTGTATCTGGAAAGTAATCACTATATGTACAGTTTGTCCCATGGTGGGCTGAACTTATTCCCCATGGGGGGCAGGGATAAAAATCAGAGTTATCTAGGCCAATAAGGCACAACAAAAGCTGGCATTTGGTTCTATTGCAGATGCAACAATGAACAAACACTCCACAAATAGTTGATTTATTGTGTGCATCTTTATCCCCCTATCAGATGGGTTAATACATGTCATGACATGTAAATTTATTCATGAACATAGATCATTTGCCAATCAAACAACTTGCCCAAGACCAATATAGAAACACTGAACCATGGGAGGGGAAAAATGACAAAGAAGCACTATCATGAAAATTTTGGGTGGAAATGTTCAATCCTTCATTTGATATCCATCCATTTGCCCCCATCATGACTAAACTTGAAGGGTTGGTTCTTTTCTTCAATCAACAATTGGTGTTCAAAGATAAAAAAATCAGTTGTTCTCATATCTTTAACAATAAAAAGAAAGGGAAGGAAATCAAGCATTTCATCCAAATTAAATAGTTCTCGTCATAGCAACACCTGCAAAGTCCAGTGATTTATTCATAAATATGATTATTTATTTATGGCTGACCACTGGCATTTTTATCCATTACATCAAAAGGAAAAATTACATAAATCATTGGGCAAGGAACTCAAAAAAGTGAACATCGAAAGTCAGTGCTCCGTACTTCCGCAAACATATCTTTGCTAAGTAGGTGTTAAGGAAGGTGGCTAAATTGGGTAAGTCAGGTGAAAGCCTTAGCTCCTTGAAGAAAGGGAAGTAAAACAGAAGTCACACTTCTGGTGCTCACTTTAGAAGAAATAAAGTGAAGCTGTTGTGGCATTTTTTTTTATATGATAGCCTCTTTCCCATGTCAGTTATTTTTATACCGAAGTGATTATCAGGTAAAGTTGGAGACTTCCCCAACTTCATGACACAAAGGTTACCTGAAATAGAGGAAATCATACAATGTTCCCCTTATTTTCCTCAAATTGAAGACCTAAATATCATAAACAATTAGCGGTCCTCAACTTTCACTAGCCCAAAAGAGATATCCTTCTCAAGGAAAAGAAACAGAAAGAGAACATTTCTTCCAAAATCCCTCATAAACATTTACAAAACTCAATGATCTATATAAGGTCCAACACAACAGCATTCATACAAGTACAAATATCAAGCGCCGATCCTTTTATTCCCTTTCTTGCAAATCATCAAACATGTTATCAAAGGATGATAAACAACAACCAGACTCAAGAACTAGAGCCAAAATTTTGAAGAAAAGATCGACAAAGATAGAATGCGACATTTATCAATCAAAATTAGAAGCACTGACAACTGGAGAGAAGATTTTAAATAAAAACAAAAAAACAAAAAACAGTACCCGTTACTTGCCGAATCATCCTTCAAGATTGGCGATGGAGGGTGTCTCCCAGGAAGAGGAATATGCAAAGTTTTAAGAGCATACATTTGGAGATCCGTCACCAAGCCATTCATCCTCTTGATATCCGCCACCTAAAAACCAAAAAAGTTCAAATCTTTACCACATTCCTAACCATATTTCATCAATCGCTCAAAACATTTAACACCACAAAGAGCCCCAAACCCTAACAAAATCCAAATTCACTCCCAATTACCTCAACACCATACTTAATCGCGACCCCGGCAAGCGTATCCATCTTCGAAACCCGGTGCTCGATGAAATTCACACCCAAAGCCGGAGAACAGGACGAAGTCGATACCATGGAAATCGAATCAAAGCCATTCGATTCCGAAACCACATTCGAATTCACGCCGCCTCTGTTCCCACTCTCCGCCTGCATCCCAGATCAATTCCAAAGAAAAAACCTCAAAAAAAATCCAAATTACTCCCAAACTACGGGTTTTCCGGCATAACAGAGCTCCGATGCGACCTAAAAATAGCAGATTCTGGACGAAAACGGAGAGGAATTGGCCGGGCAGAGGACTGCAACAGTGCCCCGCGAAGGCGTAGATCTGATTTTGGGTTGGGATTTCGGGGTTTTGCTCCCATTTGTGGGATTTTTCACGCAATTTAAAGAAAAAAAAAGTCTCGAAATATATATATATATATATATTAATATATATTCATTTATATATTTGGAAAAATGTCTAAAAAATAAAGTAAATTTAAGTTTAATGAAATAATGCTAACGTCATTGACGAGCCATGTGCTCATTTTTCTTTTTTTTCCTGGCACTTCGGAACTTATTAAAAGTTTTTTTTAATGAGATTTAATTATGTAATTATAAAAAATGTTAACATTAATAATTTTTTATTATTTTAAATTTTAATATAATTAAGTTAAACTTTAGTAAACTTGAATAAATTTTTTTTATAAATAGTGTTAATGAATAAACAATACTAATACAATATTTAAGTAGCAGTTGCTAATAAAATAATTTATTAATTAATAAAAATTACTTTAGCATTTATTTATTTATTTATTTATTTATTTTATTTTGATCACAAAATTCTTATTTTGATTATTTTTAATTAAATTTAAATAATTTTAATATAAAATTTAATGAATTTATTAAATAAGGGAAATATCCAACAACTTTTTTTTTTTCCCCAAAAGAGTAACTAATTTATTTTAAATATCAAGTGGGGGAAGATAGGGCTAACATTAGAAAGAATAAATTAGGATGACTTACCTTAATTTATCTCAACCTCTCTAGCCATACATCATTTTGGAATAACAAGGTAGCAAACATTCTGTTTGCAAAATTCAAAAATTAAATAAAATAAATAATATTAATAAATATAAAAAAACAAACATATAAATTATTAAAAAAATCATTAGTTAAAAACATAAATTAGTTAAATTATAATTATTTATTTCAATCTCCTCAACCAAACACAAATTTGTAATAATTAAGAATACAAACAACCATTTTTTTAATTTCATAAATTGATTAAACTAAAATAATTAATTTTTAATAAATGCCAATAATCAAGTATAAAAATATAAAATTCTTTTAGCTTAATCTATACACCAACGTAGGCTTTTTATTTTTAATATCAAAAGGGAAGACATATTTTAATTATAATTGATATATTATATAAACTTGACAGAAAGAATCTCAGTACAAATCAAAGAAAGGGCTCAGAGTGAATTTTTTATTTTTAATTTTTTAAAAAATTTAAAACTAAAGTGGTGCCTTGAAAGGTTGAGAGAAATAGCTTAATTTTTTAGGGTTTTATTTATTTTTGCTCATTTTAGATTTTTTTTTTCTATTTTTGATCTTATATGCCACATCATAATCACCTTATTTTATTTCTATTTTGAGATTTGGTTGTTTGGATGTGGTGACAAGATCTTTTTATTAATAAATTACAATTAAAATTATATATTAATTAACAGTGGTGTTCATTAATATTAACAAGATTAAGTATTTTAATTTAGGTTGCAAAATTTTTTATCAATACCAACGGGATTAATTTAATTAATAAATATTTGAATCACTTAAACAAGTGATTTTGAGCTTAATCTCTATGTATGCAAAAATATATATATATATATATATACTTTAGGAGAGAACTTCATATTCATATAAGTACTTCTTAGAAAATTAGTGGATCAAAGAAATAATTTATTTATTTATTTTGAAAAAGGTATTTTCTAATCTTATTGTACTTTTAATTCCACACCGACACTAGTTTATTTTTTTTTTATTTTATTTTATTTTATTGAGTGGCTTGAAATGTTTTCACAAAGAGTAGTTGGGTGTGACAGAGACTACAAGATCTAATCAAATTATTGATATGGTTTGAAAAATGGAATAGAGTTTCCATTGATTCCATTTGCTAAACTTTGCTTGTCATCACTAGTTCCTAATCATGGAATCCCTACTCTTTTATTCTCTTTTCTTTTCTTTTCTTTTCTTTTTCCCATTTTTTTCTTTCAAGTATGAACATGGCTTTACAAAAACTTTATAATTTCATATAAATATCCACATTTATAATAGCATGTGTAATTTTTCAATCTCTTTTTTTCCATCTTGTAATATTAGATTTTTGTTCTTTATAGATAGAGATGCATATAAATAAATGTTACAATTTTTAAACTTCAAATCAAATATAATATCAAATAAACTAACAAGTTCACAAACTCATTCTCACGTATTTATATTTATATTTACTAAATTAATCTATGAGGAAGTAGTTTTAATCCAACAATTCAAAACTAATTGATCAATTCTTTTTCATCATACATCCTATGGAATGCTTTTTTTTTTTACGACTTTCTTTTTTTATAAAATGAATTTTCAACCCAATAAAAAAAAATCCCCTAATAGTGTTATAGGTAGTACATAGTTTTTTTTTTAAAAAAAGTGTTCTAATTATTTAGTTATTTTGTTGTGCTATATATTAAATTATCTTAAATAATTTTTTTTTATCATGGCTTAGAAAAATTAAAATTAAAAAACCTTTGTATATAAAAAACTTTTATATTTTTTAATAAATGTGAATAAATCATATATCAAACCCTTGACATATAACTACCTTTCTAGTTTCCAAAATGAGAAAATAAAATATTTTTAGACAAGAGTCTAGAGAATTTGGATTGGAATAAATAAAAGCTAAAAATTAAATACATGTGTTTTTTTTTAATATTCTTTCTAGTGTGCCAAGAGTTGGGTTGAGGCAAGTGGCATGTTCATGTTCCATAAACCTGATTGATGGCAACCAAACATAAACAATTCTTTCTTTTTGAAGTTTCGAGGATATATGGTTTTCAAGTAAAAAAAATCCTAAATGATGCCAACTATTCTTTATTTGCCCCAAGGGGAAAATTATCAATTTATTTAAAAATCTACCTGCATGAAAAACATGATTTTTAATAATTTTTTATTTTTGGTTTTGGGGTATTTATTTATTTAGTTGAATTTTAGAATGGATTAATATACACAAAAAAAAGTTTTTATGCTATATGAGTTTGTTTTTTAATAAATTGATGATTCTGTTTTTATCAAGAAAGAATGAGCTAAATTCAGCTAATCCTGTTAACGTTTTTTTTTTTTTAACTGGAGAAATTATATATTCTCAAAAAAAAGTTTTATCCCTATTTTACAAATATGTTAAATTACAAGTTTTTTTATTTTTATTTTTTTTATATATTGAAATAACAAACATGAAAAAATTAAATCCACAAAATCAGTGAACTTACAAAGTCATGAATAGAATCAATCATCTTTATAGACTATTTGCACGCCTTTGTTATACTTAATTCACTCGGCTTGCCTCAGTTCAACACAAGGCAACTTTAATTTAATTTTTATAATGTTAAAATTAATGTGATTGATGTTGTTATTGTTCTTTAATATTATACATGAAAGTGTTAATATATACCAAGGACAATTTTTATTCTTATTAAAAAAATATAAACAATTAAAGTTGCTGAATTAATTAGAAAATCATGTTATATTGTATGACATTGATTAATTTTTTTGGTGAAATTATTTTAATTAACTCAGTATAATTATGATTGTTTTTTTCTTACAATTAGGATAAGCCACCAAACACACCGTAAACTCTCAAGTATGTTTTGAAAAAGAGTGGAACTATCGATGTTCGGCATAAAAATAACTCAATTTATTATATTAATCAGTTTTATTTATTTATAAATAAAATTTTAATATCATGTAGATGATATAACATTACTGAAAAAGAATAAATAAATAAATAAATAAATAAATAAAAAAGAAATAGGCGGGAACCGTAAAAGTAAATTGAAATTCATAATTAAAAACCACGTGGGCTATAAAAGCATGAACTGATTAGAGGCATTTAGACAATGCCAGTGATCATCTTCTCGATTTTCACAAGAACAGAGATCATCTCGGTTCCTAACGCTCCCTCCCACTCCCCCAAACCCCCAAATCCGCATCGATGGGTTGTTGCTTCACTACCCCCGCCGCCGACGACCCGCCCGACGACGCCACCGCCACCGGCACCGGAACCGCCACCGGCACCGTCACCGCCACCGTCACCAACGTCAACCTCCCTCATCAGCTCCCCACCGGTCCCCTCATCTTTCCGGCGTTACAGCCCCCGTGGAGAACGCGCCGGCGCCATCGCAGCTCCCGCTGATCCCTTTATCGAGGCTTACGAGTCCATTTGAAGCTCCAAGAAGGCTTCGTGAGGGAACGATGCCCTTCCGAAGCTACGATTTTGCTGACCTAATGAACCGCTACAAATTCATTATCTCAAGAGAATTTGATATCCGATAGTGGGAGATGGTGATCTCCAGACTTCCACTTTTAGGGGCATTCTTGGTGACGGCCGGCCAATTGCTGTGAAAAAGTTCTCCAATAGGGCATGGTCAAGCTCCGACCATTTTCAAGGTTCGTTCTTGTTTAAGTCCTTGTTTCTTGGTGATCTTGTTGTGATTCTTGGTGAGAGATTTGGAGTGGTGTTTTGCAGGATGTGGCAATTAGAGCGGGAAGTTTCGGGCCACCCTCGACTGGTGCCTTTGATTGGATATAGTTTTGATGGGCCATGGATGTTTCTTGTTGCGGAGTTCATGCCCAATGATTCTCTGGGAAACCATCTTTTTAAGGGTATGTCTCCGTTGTATTTGTTCTTGATTTGGGTTTAATATTCTTTTTGAGTAGATTCTTTGTTATTTGTAGATGTCATGTCATTGAATGAAATTTAGGATTCTTTTTGAGAAGATTCTTTGTTATTTGTAGATGTCATGTCATTGAATGAAATTTAGGATTCTTTTTGAGTCTCTATTTGATGTTCTGCGCTTGAATCGGTATGTGTTGCATGGAGCTTTGTGGTATTGTTGTTATTGTTTTTGTGTCAATGCTAGACAAATTCAGCTTTCTTGGAGCAAGTAATCTCATTCATTAATTACATATTTAAGATTAGTTAGCCATGCCAGGACTTATATATACTGTTCAGAGACTAAAATAAATTCTTGTTTGGAAATGTGACAAAAAAATAATGTGCTGTAAACCCAGATTTTCTCCTCCTTGTAAGCACATGCCACCTCTATAGAATTCACAACAGTATCAATTCAGCAAACATATGGGTGAGAAGTCTTTGTTAGCACCCTTTTTTTTTTTGGAAGAGCATTAGTGGTGGTTGATTGATTTTATTTCTAAATTTGCACTGCCATGGTATAAGTTAGGTAAAAAAATATACTTCCAAGTGTATGTCTTTAGAGTGTCCAAAATGGCATCAGGAAAAACAGGATGGGATAGCTGTCCAAGCTTCGTGCTTTTTCTGGATACATGGGTGAGATAGTTCCTGTAATTTTCTCCATTGGGAATGATTTTCAAGTGGAGATAAGTCCATCTGGTTTACACAGGCCCTTCATTTTTTCTGCTGCATGAAAATGTTTGGTATAATAGTATGCTGGGCAAACCTCTGTGTGCTCAAATTATACCCTGCTTTTATTATGCAAGATTGTAAAATAAGGTTTTTTTTTCAACTACCGTCAGCAATTTTTGAAAGTAGATGGTACTTGTTTCTCATCAAGTGTTGCTTACTATTATACTTGCTTTGGTGTGTTGACCGTCTATCTTTTTGCTTGTTGTGCCTTAAATTGCACTTGAGTTTTCATGGATTTATATGTTGTTTATGTTGACCAATTTTATTTCTTGAGATTGATAATAGCATGTTCTATATGCATTTTGCACAAATTTCCATGTATCTTCATTCCATCATGTTTTAAGACATTAATTGATTTCTTAGTTGTTTCTGCAGCTACTAAAAGGAAGACCATGGAGTGGTCTATGCGCTTGAGAGTCGCATACTATATAGCAGAAGCCTTGGAATATTGCATCAATGAAGGACGTGCTTTATATTTCGACCTAAACCCAAATAAAGTTCTTTTTGATGAGGTGCGTATTAGTAATTAATTTTATAAGAAATCGATCTTAAGATAATAATAAAACTGATTAATAAAGCAAATCTCCTTATATACCAATTTCCGCAACAATGTCGGTGTTGGCGGTTGTTGATGTTTTTGTTCTTTTGCAGGCTGGCAATCCTTGTCTTTCTTGTTTCGGACTCGTAAAAAATCACCGGGATGCTAGATGTTACAGCACTAATATTGCTTATAGGCCTCCATTGTCCACAGTCGGTATTGACTTAGCTTGAAATTTATTTTATGTAGTTGACCATTATATTTGACCATGTTATAGTTGTCATGCGCTCTATTCGTTTTTGGTAAAGAAAATATTATTATGTACTTAGTTTTGTATTCGAATTAAAACTGTCATACAATTAAGTCTTAGCCATGTAATTGCGTGAACCCTTCCTACAAAAAGAAAAGAAATTAATTTCTTTTCTTTTTGTAGGATTGATCACTTGTGAAAGCATGATATACAGTTTTGGCCTTCTGCTACGAGATCTGCTGACGGGAAAGCAAATTTCAGAAGAGCAGGTAATTAGGCATTTAAACATGTCAGATATCTCATAAATTTCTGCTTCTTTTCTTCTACTGATTCTCTTTTAGACAGATTTTTTTCAATTTTACTGGAGCACTTAAGCATAGGAGTGAATCAAAAGTCTCTGCAATTCACTTTTCTATGAGCCAGCCAAAAGCATTATAATTATGCACATTCAAATTTTCTTTTCGGCATTTCTGGACTTGTATTAAAAAATAATTTATGATTTATTTGTAATAATCATGTTTCATGTATCATGTTGCCAGGCATTAGATATATCGTTGGGTAAAAAACTCCCTATGCTTCTCGATCCTCGTTTGATGGGTAAATATCCGAGAAATCAGTCATCAGATGTAGTGCTCCTTGCTGAACATTGTATGCAGTATGATCCCGGCAACCGGCCCACTATACAAGAAGTTGTTGCAGCCCTTGCACAGGTTTTAAGTGATGATGTGGTGAGCAACTAGTGATTTCATTTTTGATATCTTTATATCTTTGTTACCAGTGCGGGATTTTTCTTTTTTCCTTTTTTAAATAATGCAATTCTTGTGAAGCATGATGTAAGCTTGCAATTTGTATATAACCCATAACCTTCCCAATTTTAATTTTTGAGCGAGGCTCTATCTGCTGTGTGCAGTGTGTTTGTATTTTATATGCTTGGAATTTAACCAATAACCTTCCCAATTTTATCCTGAAATTAGTGAGATTTGATGCTTTGTCACATTTGATGCAGGGACCATCCCCCACCATCAAAGGAGACTCAAAAAAACCAATTAAATTCTCATGCTTTCCGAGTGGTCGAAAGCGAGATAACTGATGACGCACTTGACCTTTCTCCACACAAGGTGTACAGCAGCATCACATTTCCACATTTGCCAAAAGCCAAAATTGAACTGCAGTAAATCTTTGCATCAGAAACACCTATGACTTCATCATTTTGATGCATCAGTTTTTTGGTTTTTTTTTTCTTTCTATTTTGATTGTTGCATATAGATAACTGTGAATAATATTCTCTAATTGTTGGTGCATATAGATAACTGTGAATAATATTCTCTAACTGTTGGTGCATATAGATAAATGTGAATATGAATATTAAATTTGTGAGCTACTACGTACATTTTAATTTCCTACATAGATTTCAGTTTTGCCATCAATGAACAGGATCATGAATTAATTCCTCTCTATCAATGGTCTTCTTTTCTATGAGAAGTTGAGCTAGTTTGTGAAGGAAGTTCATGTGAGTGACAATGATAGTACATCCACAGTTGTCATTGAATATGCCCAGAATTCTGGGAATACATCTACATGGTTTGAATTAAATGTACTTTAGATAATATATAGTTCCATAATATTGGTTAATTTTACTACAGTATTTCATTGTATAATTTAGTGACTCTATCTAGTTCAAGTCTTTCTGTAGTTCTAGAATGATGATAAACTTGCATACTTAGCTAGGCATGGTAAAATTGGAAACTTTTGTTTCAGAAGTACATTAGTTTTTACTTGGCCTCAGGTCTTATTTGTAATACTAGTACATGTACAGTTCTGTGAAGCTTAATTTTGGGAACCTTTTGTCAAAATTATGTTTGTTTTAAATTATGCTTAAATTTTCATTTATTAATAATCTCATTCAAATAATTATAATCTTTAAATCTTAAATTTTTTTTTTGTTTTCAGGCCCCACAATTCATTTTTTGTAAAAAGTAAATTTAAAATATTCATTTATTAAGTATTTTATCCATATAATCACAATGATCTTAACTATTTTTTAAATATAAAATGTATTTATTTAAACGATTTATAACGTTAGCACAACATTAATATCTATTAGTAAATAAATAAGTTAGTATTCATACCGTTGTTGTCTATTTGTACTGTTGTTATTATGGTCGGTTTGTACTATTTTTTTTAAAATAAATATAGTTTATACAATTTTTTCTTTAAAAAACTTAAAATTTAAAGAAATTCTAATTATAATATTAATTAATTTGAAAAAAATATATATTCAGGACCGCTAGGAAAAGAATCATTGATTTGATTCTGAGTCGTATACTACCCTATCGTTAGAAGATATCACATATTTATATAAATCCTAATTATAATCTTAATAAATTTAAAAAATACATATTCAGGGTAGTTAGGAAAAGAATATTATGTGTCAAATTTAAGTGTATACTACCCTATTGTTAGAAGATATCTCTTATTTACATAAATTCTAATTATAGTCTTAATTAATTTGAAGAATATATGTCAAGCTTTGAACTCAGTGTGCCAATAAACGGTGGCATATAGCCATTAGGTAAAACTTAGTAAGCATGCATCTCAAAACCGGTCTTAAAACAACCTACGTTGACATATGATAACTAGTTCAATAACAAAATAATTGGGGTTTGAAGTTACAAAATTATTCAAGATAAATAAAATGAAGTTTCAAGTCTACAAAGAAAATGATAGTCAACTTTTATTCAACAACCCTGCTAATTTACATACTCCTAGTAAGCAATCATTAAAAATATTAGGATTATGTAGATGTAAAAAAAATTTAGAAACAAATACAACTAATGTAACATTGCAAGCATCTCAATAATATAGCTAGAAATCAAACTAAGTTAACATAAATATGATCTATCAAAATAATACAACAAGAAATCAAAGTAATTTAATGAAAATACGATCTATCAAACAGTCCAAAACATATGCCATCCCAATTTACTATAACAAAAACAAAATATTAGAGTTCATTTGTTTAAACACGATGATCCAAGTTAGAATTTCAAAAATTATTTGTTTACCTTTGAGCCAGAATATCAAAGACCATTTTATTCATCAACAACAAAATAGTGTAAAACTATAGTCTTTTAATAGAGTTTCACGTCAACACGATCAGCTAGTGTTTAATTCCCTATGATATCAAAATTAGTCCATAATTTATTTGGGACTAAGGGTAATCATACGACACTATGAAAGTAGCACTGTTTTTATTATTTTTGTTTGTATTTATTTAAGATTTGTTATTGCAAAAAAGTGATAATCCCCCATTCATTAACTAATTATTTATTAGGTTGAATACATAGGTAACTTTTTTCCCCCTATAAGTTTAGCCCCTTAAAATTAATCAGCTATACCTAATGATCACAATTTGAATTTTCTGGGCTATATGAAAATGAAACTTGCTGCAAGCCTGCAACCCTGGACATCCTCCCCAGAGATTTGAGGAACAATAACAAATAAAAATTACTATGAGATTATTTTCAGTTTAGAAGTTTTCAACACATGCTCCTTGTCCAACAGTCCAACCAATTGACTTATCTTAGTCCGTCTGCTGTCTTCTTCCTCTTGTATCTTAGTCTCTGTGAAGTATCTCACAGTCTGAACATGATATAGTAATAGTAAACAGCCTAGATAAAGAAGTCACCTAAATTAAGTTTGAGGTTTTCTTTTAAGCAACAGAGTTTTGTCTTCTTTGCTTTGTTTCTTTCCTATGTTTATGCTTATATACTAAAATAGATTAACACTTTTTAGCATTCTCTTACACTTTACATGAAGAATCTAATGGATATTCCACTTATTATATTAGAGATGGATGACATCCAAACTAGAGTGATGGAGCTTTCTTTTGTTTGCTTCTTTATATGCATATCTCTAGTCTAATCCCGGATCTCAAGCCCTACAAATGTGTACCCTTACAGCAATTATTCTTATCCAATAAGTGCTTAATTCTTGTCTATATCCTGCAAATGATCATTTTTTTTTAAATTAAGATCCATCCTCTCTCTATCTCATGATTAAAAAAAATATTAGAAATTATAACAAAGTAAATGATTCAGTTTTTACAGCACTATATTGATAGTGAGAAGGTGTTATAATATTTTTTTATATAAATATTGTTTGTTCATATTTTTTAAACAAATAAAATAAAAGGAAAATATTTGTTTTAAAGTCTAGATGACCCGGTAGACGATTGGATGAAACTAGACTTGGATGCAGTGTCAAGCCTTCTGCTACAGTCGAATAATTTAAGTTGTTTGATTTAGCGTATATATTTTAAAATGTAGCACTAAATATAAAATGACAGTTTAATTATTATAACAATAGGCCAAAGAGTCTTTGATACTGTGGCACTGGGCTGAGATTTATTTTGCATAATTTTGTTGTTTAGATTTATTATTTAGGTTTAAAATGTGTTGAATATAATGTTGTCATGAGTCTCTAATTGTATAAAGTAGATTTACAATCCAATTTCTGAATCAGTTAAATGAGAGTGTATGAGTAAACCATATTATGTCTTGTGTGAGTGCACCCTACTATAATTGTATTTGTTACACTTGTTTAAAAAGACGAAACAATAGTTTTATTTAGTTATTATAATTGTGTTTTAAGTAATAATAAATTGTGATCATAAAAAAATTTGTTGGATGTAAGTTATGTAAAATTGATTCTAATAAAAATAAAAAATTTCAAATTTTATCACATTTCCAAGATCGGTAAATCTAATTTTAGGCTAAAAGTTACTGATGGCCCTCTGTTAATTTTTGTCTTTAAAATAAATATGTTAATTTTGATTTATATTTAATAATTTTATTTTTTGGTCTTTTCAAACTAAAATAGGGCAACTGGTATGTCAGACACGTGTTGCACTATTATGAGTCAACACTAGTTAAAGAAATAAAATAAAGTGCATCTCTAAAAGGCAAGTATTGAAATAAAACATATTTTTATTTAGAAAACTAAAACAATACATTTGATCCAATGGCATCTTGCTCTATTTTATAACACTACAACCATTAAAAAAAAAAATTTAACATAAAAATCACTTAATTTTTTTTCAGTTACACCTGAGGTCATAATGACCTGTTCTAAAGTGGTTTCCAGCACCATATCAGCACCACATCAACACACTCACTAAAAACAACCTTAAAAAGGGCCGTTATGGTCTCACGTGTAACAGAAGAAAAATTAAGTAGTATTTATGTGACAAAAATTTTTTAAGGCCATAATATTATAAAGTGCAAATATTTTTACCTATGAATGAAATGACCACTGCTCTATTGGTATGAGTACCTTGTAAAAAATATCAGTTTTCTACAATAAAACATGTGTGTTAAAAGTTTAATTTTACTATTACATATGTACCTGTGATTTGTAGCTTGTTCATGCTTTATAAATGAAAAAAACATTGGATTTTCATAGAAAACAAACAAATTCTACTTTGAATTACAAAATTTTAAACTAATTTTTTTTAAAAAAATTATAATCATTAAGCAAAACCATTAAATATATACCCACGCACTTAGCAACATAATAAAATAATGTAGATAAATTTTAATTATTGATACTTCCGGAACGAAGGAAGCACTAAATTAAAAACAAACAATTTTAAAATCAAAATTATGACTTTTATTACATAAACGTTTGTAATTATTTTCTTTTAAGATTTAAAATAACATACATAAAAAGTTATTATATATTATTTCTAAATTGGGCTTTAAAATACCCTTCTATAATAATCTATTCAAATAAATTTACACATTGGTACATCAATAAGCCACTAGTACCAATTATTTAAAAGAAAAATTGCTTGCATACCCTTGCAAAATCATAAAATTACTTAAATACCCTCCCATAAAAAAATATTATTTACTTGCATATCCCCATAAAACTAACTTTTTTTACTTATATATCCCTGCCGTTAGTTACCATTACCCATCGTTAGGGTTAATGAAATTAACCATAGTTCCAACTTAACCCAACTTAACAAAATTACACAATTATCCTTAACATCATCTAACCTAAGCCACCAAAAAAAAAGTCCCAGACTTCTCAACCACTTAGCTGCTATTTTTTGAGGTTCCCTTCTCACCAATCCCTTCAAGCCACGCCATCTCATTCGTCAGCTCTTTCAAATCGGCGTCAAAGACATCTATGCCATCCATGGAGGTTTCAACATAACCCTACTGAAACATATCAAACCGGCTACATCCGACGCCGTGGCATTTGCGCATGTGCCATTACCTTGACAGCTAGAGGTCTCAACGTGATCAACGTTGTAGCCGAAACTTACTCAGAGAACCGGCTACATCCGACGCCGTGGCATTTGCGCATGTGCCATTACCTTGACAGCTAGAGGTCTCAACGTGATCAACGCTAGCCGAAACTTACTCAGAGAACCTCCCAATCGTGTTCATGGTCGGCAAGCCAAACACCAACAACTACTGTACTAATTGGATCCTCCACCACACTATTGGATTAGTGGATTTTTATTTTAGTTGATGTTAAAAAAGTTGGTGTTGGATGTAATTTGTTTTAAAGAATTTTACGGGAAAATTGTTTGTTCAAAAAATTTATGTCCTTTAGAGAACTTGATGGCAAAAAACTTGATATTGGATGGATGTTCAAAAAAAAATTATTGGACTTCTTTCTTATAAATTTCATATGTGATTATATTTTGATTAGGTGTATGAAATTATTTGTAATATATTGTTACTTGTCGTAATTTTTGACCTATTTTTAGGTTGTGTTTGTAAAGAGCATGTGATAATGTAAAATTATTTTAGAGATGTTTGTAAAAACTTTCAAACATATGAATTTATTCAAAAATTCATGATTTTAATAATTTTTAAAAATAACTAAAACGTATATAAAAAAATTACATTGGTTATCTATAATTTAAATAATTTAAAGTCTATAAAATATAATAACAAAATTTGATGGGTATATTAACAAACTCATAATGGTTATTTGTTGAATAAATGAGTAATATCTACAAAATAAGAAAAAAAAAATTAGATGGGTATATAAGCAAACCCATTTTGGTAATTTACCCTTATTCCATCTATTGATTTAACACCATTAAAAGTCAACTTAACCATAGGGGCATATAAGCAAATATAATTGATTTGTAGGGGTATACAAGCAAATATCATTTTTTTAGGGTATTTAAGTAAATTCATGATTTTACAAAGGTATGCATTTAAAAATCCTTTATTTAAAATAATTGTCTGAATGCTTTTTCTTAAGCGTATTCCATTACTAAGAGCCAAAAATAGATAAACTAAAGCCAATCACGTTAAACACTTTTTAGGTTTTATTTTATTTTTTTCTTCTTCTACCCTCCACCAAATAAAAAATTTCACTTGTCTTATGTGCCATCAACCAGTAATTTAAGGATATATACAATTGTAATATATTTCAAATAAATTCCTTTCTCAATAGATCCTCTCAAATAAGTCCTGCCATATATTCTAACATTTTTATCTCCATCATTTAAGTATATTTATTTTTAACGTTCAACATTCTGATATAATATTCACTCACTATAATAAAAAGAAGAAAAATTTTTAAAGATAAAAATAAAATAAAATTACAGTGACACCACCTCTTTCCAACATCATCAAAACAACAACTCGTGAATATTTATCCATCAACATCCAAGTCTCCAACAAAAAATCTTAGAAAGAACCAGAGACTATGTTCAATCCTCAATAAATACTTACCATTCAATGAATACATACATTCCCTTTTCAACAACCTTTCTCTTTCTTTCTCTCTATTGTCTTCTTACAAATACCAACAAAACAACCAAACATTATTGACTACCGTGACCCCTGCAATATTTAACTTCTTCTATTAATCACGATGAAGAAATAACCTGACAAGGTCCTATCTTTTTTCATACCGGACATAATCTGTGGGTCAAACCTGTCTTCCTCCATCTCAAATTGCCATTAAAAAATCCTCCCGTGTTTGTACAACCATGACAAACTTCTAGTCATGTATCAACAAGGAATAATGCAGTACTCTGTCTTTTTTTTTTTTCATATTTTTTGATAGTTAATGATGTAAAATAGAAATCATGTATTGATGATGATAAGCAAGATAAGTTATTCATGTAGACCCATTTAATGACTTGACTTTTGTACCAATTAATGACTTGTTTAATGTCATACAAAAGTCAAGTCATTAATTGGGTGGTTTAATGTCTTAAAAAGTCAAGTCATTAATATAGAAGAGATCTTCTTCTTTTGCACCGCAATGATGGCTTAATTTGGAGGTATTATTTTTTGTGGGAGTGTGTTGTGATTCTAATTCCCCAAGTTTGTATTTAGAAAGAGAGTTTTTGAGTTTTCTCTTTTTGAGAAAATTATTATTTGGAGTTATGAGAATTTGATTTGATTAATATTGGTTGATATGTTTTTTTTTTTAAAAATCTTAAATATTTTTATTAATTTGGTTTTTAACTCAAATTTAGATTATTTGGTTCCTACCTTAAAAAAATTATTAAGAATAATTCATGAATTAATAAAAGAAAATAATATCATAATAGTATTGCTAGTGCTACAACTAGAACCACTATAATTCAAATCAATTTAAATCAAAATTGCATTGCAACTTTTTGAATTTTTTTTTTGAAAAGGTGGATAAACTACTTCCATTTAAAATCAGAACAGTACAAACATACTACAAAGAGCCAAAAGACGAGACAACAAAACAAAAAACCACTAGGAATGGTACAACAAAAGCAGAGAACCAAAGAAAACAAACCAAGCTCCCTGCGAGAAAGAGGGGCCCCCTCCCAAACTGTCAGGATGTCGCTAACTCGTGTCTGTACCTGAGGCTCCAGTGAAGCCCCACCTGGGCTCTCCACACGAGGTCCAATGAAGTCCAGACTTCTACGTATGGTTGTCATGGAATCTACCAACTTCTCCTTTTGTGGCATTTGGGACAGCTGAGAACCAAGATAAAAGCATGCAATCAACTTTCAGTAAAATAACCTGAGCAGATATGGCATTAGCATTGAAAATACAGTCATTTCTAGCAAGCCATACATTCCACACAATTGCTTTGACAACTAAGTCGCTCATGGCTTTAAGTGAAGGTCGCACTAGCGATCTCCACAAGCCCCAAAGAGAGCTCATCTCCTGCTGTGGCGCAGGCAACCCCAGGATATGAGAGAAGTAATCCCAAATAATTTTCACGAAGGGGCATAACAGAAATAATTTTCCCAAATGATTAGCAGACTCAGTCCCCGAATGACACATCACACATGTAGCCGTGGGGAGCTTGTTGCATCTTCTAATCTCGAGGTTCTCCAGCGTAAGAATTTTATTCTTCCAAGTAAGCCAGTTAAGGAGAGTGATTTCCGTGGGCAAGAATTACGCTAGAAGAACTTAACCGCTGGGCAGTGCAACCCACCATCATTTAAAAAATTGTAAAATGACTTTACTGAAAAAACACCATTCCCCGTTAACATCCATATCTTCTGTCCCCTGCTCTCCCCCAAGAATCTGAAGACGATTCGGCTTCATTTCACTAGTGGTCATAGATGTCTGTAACTTATATCGCTATGGCCACAAATATTTTTTTTGTAATCGGATGGCCACATAACTTTTCTCCGGTAGCACCCGTGGTCGTAAAAGACTGTTTGGAGGCTATTTCTGGTGACTTGGTTGACGTGGAGGGGCTATTTCCGGTGACTTGGCTGATGTGGAGGGTTCCACATCAGCCAAGTCACCAGAAACAACCTCCAAACAGGCCTTTATGGCCATGGGTGCTACCGGAGAAAAGTTATGTAGCCATCGGTTATAAAAAAAACATTTGTGACCACAACGATATAAGTTATAAACATTTGTGGGCACCAGTGAAATGAATCCAAGACAATCTCGATACTGCCAAGTATCTTGAATCTCGCTAAATGGGGCCTCCCCAAATAAATGGCAAAGCTCCTGGACCATGCTATTTTGAGTCCGATTTGCTCTGAATTTATCCGGCCACAGATTCATCAGTGCCATACCGTTAAACCAACGATATTTCCAAAATAAGGTTTCATTTCTCGAATATAACACATGCAGAATACACATTCTGAAGGCCGGAAGACAACTAGACGCCCTTTCCAGAAGAAAGAGATTCTCCCTAGTCAGCCTAGGGAATAAGTTCCAACGGGATAAACTATAATTGAATTGGATAACCTTCGCGCCACACTAGTTGGGGTCCAAACAAAATTTCCATCATCATTTGCCCAAAAGGGCTTGGTTGAAGCTATGCAAGTCTAAAATACCCCAACCCCCTGGTCACGTGCCCTGCAAAGATTTTTGCAACCAATCAACATTTGAATCTCTCTCTCTCTCTCTCTGTATATATAATTTGAGAGGAAAATAAAATATTAACTCCTATATATAAAGGTATGATTATATAATATATTTTTATGTTTTTTTTTAAATAAAAGTGACAAGTACCATCTCATAAAAGGGTGTCAAAAGACTGGCACATACGGCGGTATATCAGTTACAATGGTTTAACGACCAATTTAGGGATTTATTAACTCTGTGTCACTTCAAGTGATTAAAGTCATATCATGTGGACTAAATCGAGTTAATAAATCTCCTATACCAGACAATCCTAAAGAGAAGAAACCAACATCCTCGCACAAGGGACATGTGAATAGTGAATGAACAATATTTAATATTCTAATCATGGAGAATCCAGTCACTTAAACAAGTTGTTTCATGTTCTAATCGTTGTGTATAAAAAAATTAATAATAAATTAATAATAAAAATAATAATAAAAATAAATTGTCCACTGAGTGATTTATCTTCCTAATTTTTTAAATAACAAATAAATAAATCACGTTAAAAATATGCATAAATAAAAAATTAATACTTTAGTGTAATCGACTTATGCTCTCATTCAGCTCGTCCAAAAATTTGAATCTGTAATGGACCAAAAAAATTGTTGGCCCTGGACTAATTTAAAACACATTCATATGAATATTAAATTATTTTTTTATTTGAGTTCATACTCTGGTAATTTGTTTAATATTAATCAAAATCAATATATATATATATATTCTTCTAGTTGGTGTATGTATTTATATATATATGGTATGGGTATGGTATATGGGCACAGAAGCAAGCTTATTTCTTTGATGAGACATAGAGAATTAGAGAGAGTTAGAGAAAAATGGAGGAGGTTGAAGAGCAGCATGCTTTCTTAGAAGAGCTCTTAGCCCTAAGAAGAGATACATGGGATCTCTTTGTTGACTAAGATAAGAGCTTGAAAGGAAATAGAGAAGATGATATACTGTATGCTGAGAAATGGAACTCAAACGAGAAGATGAATATCAGAATACTTGAACTGATGATCTTCAGTTCATGCTCATTCTTCATTACTTTATTGAAACAACAGATAAGCAACAACATAAGTCAAAGGATTCTCAAACAAACAACTAAGGGACAAATTAACGAACTTACACAAGTAACTAAGCAACACAACATTAAAAAAAAACATTAAACTAAGATAAATACATGCAGTGACAGCATAAATGACAAGCACTAACAACAGTGCAACCTACTCATCACGTGGATTCTCAGAGCAACCAACACAACAGTCACTCCCCTTGCTCTGAAAATCTACAACACCTAGCTGATTTCTCAAAGCTTCATGCTTTGGTCCTGTAAGAGCTTTTGTAAGGATATCAGCCAGCTATTGGTGAGTATTGTAGTGAACTACATCCATTTCCTTGTTGGAAATCAAGCTCCTAATGAAATGGAATCGCACATCTATGTTCTTAGTTATGCCATGTTGTGCTGGATTCCGGGCGATAGAAATCACTGATAAGTTGTCACAATGGAGAATGGTTGCTCTTATAAGAGGGACCTCCATATCTGCAAGTAGACGACGCATCCAAACTGTCTGACAGGCTGCTGAAATCACAGCAACTTATTTGGCCTATTTGCTTGAAATAGCAATAATTTCTTGTCGTTTTGATGCCCATACGACTGCCCCTGAACCTAAATGAAAGATCCATCCTGTGGTGCTCTAGCGATCTTCAACTGAACTTCCCCAATCACTGTCAACATATCCATATAAATGACAATCTTCAACACTCTCATATTTAAGTCCCATGTTGAGGGTTCCTGCTGTATAGTGGAGAATTCTCTTCACTGCTCCAAAGTGGTGCTTTGTAGGTCTTTGAATGAACTTATAGATTAAGCTCACAACAAACATCAGATCAGGACAGGTGTGTGAGAGATACAATAGACTTCCACTATGCTTCGAAAATGATTCTCATCTGTTCTCCCTGAATTATCCTCTGATTGAAGCTTTTCGTTGGCATTTAATGGTGTGGATTGATGTTTGCTATTGATCATGCCAAACTTCCTTAATAAAGTTTCACCAAATCTCTTTTTTTAAACCAAAATTATCCCTGGCTTTTGATCCACTTCAAGACCTAGAAAGTAGTGCAGTAATCCTAAGTCTGTCATCTCGAACACATGTTTCATGTTTTCTTTGAAATCATCCACCATTGACAGTGATGAACCCATCACTAAGATATCATCAACAGACAAACAAAGAAGCAAAACATTTGAGTTGTCATCAATCTTCTTGTAAACTGTTGGTTCATTCTGACTCCTTGTAAAACCAAGCTTACTGAAATGAAGATCAATCTTCATGTACCAAGCTCGTTGTGCTTGTCGGAGCCCATAAAGAGCTTTATAAAGTCTGTAAACCAATCACTCCTTGCTAGCTTGAATGTAGCCTTGAGGTTACATCACATATACCTCTTCATGAAGCTCTCCATTGAGGAAAGCTGACCTCACATCTAACTGGAACACCTGCCAATGCTTCTGAGCTGCAACGGCGAGAAACAACCTCACTGTTTCCAGTCTTGCAACCAAAGAGAAAACTTTATCGAAGTCTATTCCATTCACCTGAGAGTAACCCCGTGCGACCAATCGAGCCTTTCTCTTGTATAGTATGCCATCTGATAGATATTTGGATTTGAAGATCCACTTTAAGCTGATCAGTTTCCTTCCATTTGGTAGAGTAGTCAGTGTCCATGTCTTGTTTCTTTCTATACTAGCCATCTCTTCATCCATGTCCATCTTCCATTCATTCTACTGGTTTGCCTCTTCAAATGAATTGGGATCCCTGGCTTCAACAGCAAAGGAGCATGAGTTATATATCTCATATATCATTCTATACCTTGGATTAGAGTTCTCTGGAGATGCTTTAGCAGGGGAGAGAGAATTCTGTTGAACTGTATGGTTTTGAGAGAAAGTTTGATTTTCTCTCACTGCTGTGTCTTCATTACATTAGTCCAGTGCTTCATTCAATGTGGAAGAGATAAGGGGTGGACCAATAGAATTACTCTAGTTCGAAATCTTCTCCTCATAAAAGACAACTTCTCTGCTGACTTGAAGCTTCCCAGTCAATGGATCAAATAGCTTATATCCCTTTGACTCACTGCTATAGCCAATGAACACTCATTTTCTGATTTGGTTTCAAATTTGTCTCGTTGTTGACTGAGAACAAATGCTAAACAACCAAAGGTCTTAAGATGTTGCATAGATGGTTTCACTCCATGCAATGCTTTATATGGAGTGTAGTTCTTGAGAGCTTTTGGTGGGGGATCGGCTCAAGATGAAAACTGCTGCTGCTATTGCTTCACCCCATAAATCTGTTGGAAGATTACGCTACTTCAGTATGTATCGGCTTATCTCCACCACAGTTCTATTTTGGCGCTCTACAACCCCGATTTTTGTTGTGGTGAATGAGGGAATTTTCAATTGTCTTCTAATACCATGAGTTTTACAATATGTCTAAAACTCATTTGAAGTAAATTCGCCTCCACAGACCACGGTATGTTCTCAAAGCCTTCAGCTTATGTTCAAACTGCTTCTCAACTTGAGCTTTGAATACCTTGAAGAATTCCAATGCTTGAGATTTAACTTGCAAGAAATACACCCAAGCATATCTTGTGCAATTATCAACCAGCAACGTGAAGTATGAGTTGCCTCTCCTCGATTTGGTTTGCATGGGACCATAGAGATCTCCATGAATTAACTCTAGGGGTTTGGTTGATCTCCTTAGACTTTCAACATGAAATGGGAGCTTGGTTTGTTTCCCAAATATACAACCTTCACAGGAATGTGTTGTAATTTCTTCTGGAAGTCCATGAACCAGTTTGTCCTTTGCCAACTTCTACAAGTTAATAAAATTAATGTGACCAAACCTCTCATGCCATATGAAAGAGTTGTCTGGTTTGCTTGCTGCTACATGGGCTGATTTAACATCATTAATTGAAAGAGGAAACAAGTTATGCTGGGACTTTTGAATTCGAGCTAGCTCAACATCTGTTTGCTTGTGTTTAATAACACACACTTGATCATCAAAGAAAAGAGTGTAACCTCCTTCCACTAGTTTCCCAACACTGAGAAGATTGTGAGCAATTTCTGGTACAAATTGAACTCTATCAAGTTCCTTCACCTGTCCTCCTCTTATCTTAAATCTCTCAGTCCCCATGCCTTCTACTTTCATCATTTGATTGTCTCCCAATCGATCAACTTGCTGATAAGTAGTATTTAGAGACTGAAACAGAGACTTCATGCCTATCATGTGGTTGTTGCACCCACTGTCCAACAACCACACATCTTCAACTTGTTCATCTGAGACATTTCCCACCAAGAACAATTGAGTAACCTTAGTGTCTTCTTCCACATCATGAGCTGAGTTATCTTTCTGCCAGCATTGGGATTTATAATGTCCATACTTCTTGTAATTATAACACTGAATGTGAGCTTTACTTTTCCTGCCTTCTCCTTGACCTTCCTTCTGTTCAGTCACACGACCTCTTCCTCTGCAACCTCCACGTCCCCTTCCTCTACCTGTAATGACATTAGGATTTGATGTAGAGCCTTCTCCCTTAGCATGAAAAGCCTTCACTTCAACTTGATCTGTTTCCATGTCAAGTCTGCTTTCATGGCCCTTCAAAGAACCACTTAGTTCATCCACTGTGAGGGTAGAGAGATCCTTGGCTTTTATGATGGATGAGACCACATGTTTGAACTTCGGCGAAAGACTGTGAAAGTATTTTGCCAACCACCGTTTGTTTAGTGAGATCCTCTCTAAGGCTTCTAATGTGGTAAGCGACAGTTAGCACTTAGCTTACATAATCCTGAATGGACTCTCCATTCTTCATCCTCATGATCTCAAACTCCTGCCGATATGAGTACAATTTCGCAACTGAACTCTTTATACACCCTTGATACTCTTTCTTTAATATATCCCAAGCCTTTTTAGCATTTCTCGTCTGAGAAATTATGATGAGGACTTTCTCATCTAAGCTTTGCTGTATAATGACAAGTGCCTTAGCATTTCTCTTGATATTCTGATCCAACTTATGCTCATCCTTTTCTTCCTCATCATAGCCCTTATCAACGATCTTTCAAAGGTCCCGAGAAACAAGAATGGTCTCCATCTTGAGACTCCACAGCACATAACCTTTCCCATTGAAGAGCGGTACATTGGTTTGGGATGAGCTGCTTGAGCTGGTACCTAGATTGGCCATCTCTGCTGCCACTGTTGATTAAGATAAGAGCTTGAAAGAAAATAGAGAAGATGATATACTGCATGTTGAGAAATGGAACTCAAAAGAGAAGATGAATATCAGAATACTTGAACTGATGATCTTCAGTTCATGCTCATTCTTCATTACTTCATGTAAACACCAGATAAGCAACAACATAAGTCAACAGGATTCTCAAACAAACACCTAAGGGACAAACTGACTAACTTACACAAGTAACCAAGCAACAAAGTATTAAAAAACATTAAACTAAGATAAATACATGTAGTGACATCATGTATAACAAGGACTAACAACAGTGCAACCTACTCATCACGTGGATTCTCAGAGCAACTGACACAACACTCTCCTCCTTCTTTCTCCTTCTCTCCACCCCTCCTCCTGACTTCTTCTTCTTCTTCTCCTCCCCTTGAACTCTCTACTTTCCCTTCTCATCTTCCTCCTCCTCTTGCTCCTCCTCCTCCTCCTTCTCTTCTTCCTCCTTCTCTTCTTCCTCCTCCTCTTTCTTTTTCTTTTTCTTCTTCTTCTTCTTCTTCTTCTTCTTCTTCTTTCACTGGATTCAACTCCACCTTTGATTCCTTTTCCCAATTTTACCTAGATCCAATGACAACTCCAGATCTCCATCCCTTCTCATCCCCTCCTCTTCTCAATAACCATTGCCTCACCGATCCTCATCCATTCCTCGCCTCGTGATCCAAGAAGAGGAAACCTGATGGCGCTCTGTCCAAGAATCTCATGGCTAAACGCCGCCGTAGGAAATATCTCAATGATTGCTTCTCTCTTCTTCGTTCCATCATCCCCAAAATCACCAAGGTTTTTCTTTTTTTTTTTGGGATTTTTTTTAGATTTATAAAAACAAAGAAATGGAAAATGTAGATGGATAAAACATCAATATTGGGGGACACAATTGATTACATGAAGGAGCTTTTGGAAAGGATCAAGAATCTGAGTGAAGAGATGGCACAATTTGGATTTGATAACTCTAAATTGCTCAACATTTTCAAGGAGATGAACTCTGATGATGTCTCAGTCAAGAACTCACCTCCTAAGGTTTTTTTCCTTTTTTTCTTTTTATTCTAATTTATGTATTTATTTATTTTTATTAATCTCTCATTATTATTTTTTATTTTTCATTATTTAGTTTGATGTGGAGAGAAGGGATGGTGATACTGTTAGGTGGAAAAGATTAACCAATTTTCATTAATCAAAACCTACAATGTACAAGGTATATATCGATACACAGGTATATAAATATGGTAGCTATACAAATATAGATATACAGCTATATACACAGCTGTATACCCTAACACCCTCTACAAACTCACGGGGGATCAGATATGGAGAGTTTGGACAAGAGAAAGTCATGGTGTGCTCGTGTCTGAGATTTAGTAAACAGATCCGCAAGCTGACGCTCAGAGGGAACAAACTGGGGAGCCAGAATGCCTTTGCTATATTGATCACGCAAGAAAAAAGCATCAACACCAATATGCTTGGAGAGGGAATGTTTGACTGGATTCAAAGTGATCTGAATGGCAACGGTGTTGTCACAATGTAGAGGAGTAGGAGCATGCGAGACAACACCAAGATCATGCAAAAGCCGGCGCAACCAAACAATCTCCTCAGCAGTAGTAGCCATAGCTCGAAGCTCCGCTTCAGTGCTAGATCAAGAAACACCAGTTTGCTTCTTTGACTTCCAGGCAATGAGAGAAGAGCCCAAGAACAAACAGAATCCAGTAATAGAACGATGATCAGACGGATCACTAGCCCAAGTAGCATTAGAATAAGATCGAAGCTCCAGAGAATTGTGCTGAGAGAAAAGAAGACCTCGAGACGGAGTCGCCTGAAGATAGCGTAAAAGCCTCAAAAGATGGGCATAATAAATCGAAGTAGGTGCACTAACAAACTGACTCAAAACATGCATAGCATAGGCAATGTCTGGACGAGCGAGGGTAAGATAGACCAGACTCCCAACCAAGTGACGATAGTGTGTCAGATCAGATAAGGGAGTCCCCTCATCAGCACGCAACTGAAGATGTAGCTCCATAGGAGTGGTCACAACACAAGAGTCAGAGAGAGCTGCCCGTGCGAGGATATCAGATGTGTAACACTGCTGGGACAACTGAAAACCAGTAGAAGTAGAAGTGACCTTAATACCCAAAAAATAGCTCAATCGACCAAGATCAGTCATCTGGAAATGTTGCTGAAGATGATGCTTGACAAAATCCACATGAACAGGATCATCACCAGTGATGATCATATCATCCACATAAAGCAACAACAAAGTCCGACCATGAGAGGAAGAGTGCACAAACAAAGTGGAATCATGCGGACTAGGCTAAAAACCAGCAGCAACCACAGCAAAACTGAAACGATTAAACCAGGCCCGAGGAGCCTGTTTGAGACCATAGAGAGCCTTTCGTAGGCTATAGACCAAACCAAAAGGAAAAGAAAAACCAGTGGGAGGAAAAATGTAAACCTCCTGCTGAAGATCCCCGTGAAGAAAAGCATTCTTCACATTAAGCTGAAAAAGGGACCATCGTCGAACAGCAGCTATAGCAATAAGAGCTCGAATGGTAGTCATATGAGCTACGGGAGCAAAAGTCTCATCATAATCACGTCCCTGCTCCTGTTGAAAACCACGAACCACAATTCAAGCCTTGTACCGTTCTACAGACCCGTCAGAGTGAGTCTTGACTTTATAGACCCACTTGTAGGTAATGGGAACATCACCAGGAAGAAGGGGAACCAAATCCCATATAGAGGTGCGCTCGAGGGCCTCCAACTCAGCAGACATAGCAGCTTGCCACTTAGGTATTTGGACAACCTCTCAGTAAGAAGATGGCTCTGGAGGGCCATTGGAGGGAGAAATAGGGAGGTCAAGAAATTGAGAGGCAAGATTAAGGCGATCGGGGGATGACGATCACGAAGAGGAAGCTCGTTGGCGCCGGGGGTGACTGCTCAGGAAGAGGAGGAGCGGGAATAGAAAACTGGACAGGAGGGTCAGCAGTCAATTGGTGAAACAGATAGAGGAGAGGATGGACGAGATATAGGTGGAGGTGGGGATGACACAATGAGAAACTGAACATCGATCGATGTAGTAGAGGAGTGAGAAGAAGAGGAAGGGGATGGGACAAAGAAAGGACGATCCTCAACAAAAGAGACATCACGCGAGACATAGAGGCGACGTGTAATAGGATCATAACACCTATAGCCTTTGTGCTCAGGACTATAACCAAGGAAGACACATGGAACAAACTGAGCAGAAAGTTTAGTCCGCTCTCGAGGCATAAGGAGGACATAACACAAACAACCAAACACACGAAGATGAGAATAACGGGGTGGGCTGGAGAAAAGATATTCCCCTGGACTACGACCTTGAAGAAAGGAAGAGGGTTGAAGATTAATGAGGTAAACATCAGTAGAGACAGCCTCAACCCAGAAGTGAGGGGGAACATGGGAGGCAATGAGAACAGTATGAGCGGTCTCAAGAATATGACGATGTTTCTTTTCTGGCGTGCCATTTCTGAGCATGGGCACTAGGATAAGAGAGCTGAGGAAGAGTGCCGTGGGAGGCAAGAACCTCATGAAACTCATGACAAAGATACTCCCCTCCTGAATCGGAACAAAAAGTACGAATGGTGTCAGAAAATTGGGTGCGCACTATATTAGAGAAATCAAATATAAACCTTTAAAAACTCGGAACGAGAACGCATAAAATAAATCCAAGTATAACGGGAGAAATCATCAACAAAAATAACATAATAACGATGTCCACCCTTGGAAACAAACGGGGCAGGACCCCAAAAATCCGAATGAACTAATTCAAACGGAGAACTAGATCTAGACACACTCGAAGGATATGAGAGCTGTAGCTGTTTGCCAATCTTACAACCCGAATAAGAATGAGAATTATCAACTGAAACACGACCTAAAATGTCATGATGAATAAGAGAAGACAAACGAGAACCACTAGGATGGCCAAGCCGATTATGCCACTGATGGAAATGAATAGTAGAAAAACAAGAAATAGAGGCCGCTGGTAACATAGAAGAGGACAGAAGACGAAGATGATCGAGCACATACACCCCACTATAGCGATGACCAGCTCCAATGAGGGTCTTTGTAAGATGATCCTACAGACGACAACCAAACTCAAAAAATAACAAGATAACCAAGAGAAGCAAGCTGGCTAGCAAAAATAAGGTTCATCAAGAGCTAGGGTACAAAGGCAACATCAGGAATATGAAAATGAGTGGTATGTAAGAGGCCATTACTAGGGACAGGGAGGGATGTGCCATTAGCGATAATGACACGAAGATCAGAAGAAAAAGGGTGAAGAGAGTGAAGGTGGGTAGCATCATAGGTCATATGAAAAGAAGCTCCAGAGTCAAGCAACCAAGAGGATGAAGAAATACCTGTAGGAGCGGAGGCGACTGATGGGTGAGTGGAGATGTCGGAGACATCCTGAGTGAGTACTGGGGCCAAAGAAGGAGAAATCTGACTCCTGGAAAGCTGCTGAATAAGTTGCTGAAACTGCTCAGCAGACAACGGACCATCTTGAGTAGCTGAGGGTGGGGTGGGGGTCATGGGCTCTGTCACCGAGCCACCAGTAGCTCATGACACTCAAGACGAACATGGCCAAGAGCATCGCAATAATGACATCGAACTGACTGTCGATGAGGTGCACTAGAAACTGGTCCCTGAGACTGAGAAAAAAGATGGACATGAGCACTAAGGCCAGGAGATGTCATCAAAGGAGCAATGGTCGGCACTGGGTTCTGCTGGGAAGCAGCAAGAACAAAGTGAGGAGCAGCAGGTGGTGGAACAATATCTAAGGACCGAAGACGAGTCTCCTCAGCAAGCACATATGCCAGAGTATTACTAGAAGACGGAGGTGTAACCTGGTGCAGTAGCTGAGCCCGAACGGCCTCGAACTCAGGGCGAAGACGCATGAGAAACTCGTAAATGCAGAGATAATCATGATCCTGAGTAATGGCAAGATACTGAGCACAGGTCGGAGAAGGAGAGGGGGTCATCTCATCACACTGACGCCATAAATCACTGAGCACGGCAAAGAAATCTGAGACAGAGTTCTCACGCTGATAGTTAGAGGTGAGAGCCTGTAGCAAGGAGTAACACAACGCCTGACTGGAAGGAAGATAGAGTGCATGCAGATGATCCCAAATAGCCTTGGCTGTAGAAAGATCACAAACAGCTAAACGAATGGGAAGCTTACAGGACTGACAGATGATAGCAATGGTACGGGCATCATCCTCAGTCCACTTGAGCAAGTCAGCTGACGGAGAAGAGGACGCGCTGGTAATTGTAGACGAAGAAGGACTGGAAGAGACGGCAGTAGAAGAAACCGGAGGCGAACGGGGACCATCAACATGACCCCAAAGATTAAGTACACGAAGGAGTACATGTAAAGAGGAAGACCATGCTTTATAATTCTTGCCATTAAGCATGACGTCCGCCTTTTGTAGATAAGAAACATGAGCAGAAGCCATGGAGCACCTGCACAAAGCACAAGGTGCGTGGGAGAAGATCTCAAGAAAAAAATACCGCGGGGGCCGAGGGCGCGCGTGGGGCGGCGGACGCGCGGGGGCGTGCGCTGGGTGGCAGGCGCGCGCTAGGCGTCAATCGCAACCGGGGCGCGCTAGGGCGGCGGACGCGCTGGGCGGCCGGGTGGTGCGCTGGGGGCGAGGGACGGCGGGCGGCGCGCACGAGGGCCGAGGGGTGCATGCTGGGCGGCAGGCGCGCTGCGGATGCGCTACGGGCGGCGCGGTGCGCGAGGGGTCAAGGGACGAGGTGCAGCGGGCGGCACGCGAAAAAAAAAGGTTTTAGGAGAACCTCTCTGATACCATGTTAGGTGGGAAAGATTAACTAATTTTCATTAATCAAACCTACAATGTACAAGATATATATAGATACACAGGTATATAAATATAGTAGCTATACAAATATAGATATACAGCTGTATACATAGCTGTATTCCCTAACAGATACAAGGATAAAGCTTTGCTGCACTGGGGAACTTGGCTTGTTGTTGTCTACTTTGGATAGTTTGGAGGTTTTGGGCCTTGAGATTCAGCAGTGTGTCATTTCCTGTTTCAATGATTTTGGACTGCAAGAATATTGCTATGAGGTTTGTCACACGTGAGATTTATTTTTAAACGTTTAACTATTTGAACCAGTGATTTCGGTTATTATTATTATTATTATTATTATTATTATTATTATTATTATTATTATTATTATTTGGTTATAATTAAATCAACCAATAAAAATATCTGGTTTGGATATTATGTTTAAATATTTAGGGACTAGTGGAATTATTTAAGTTGATTTATTGATTTATTTATATTGGATAAAAATGGTAGGATGTGGAGAAGAGGTCAGGGATGGCATGTGAGGAGATCAAGCAAGCATTGTTCAGGAGTGCTGGTTATGGTGGAAAGGGCTTGTAACAAGAAACATGAGCAATCAATTTGTGTTCAATGTTTTCAATAATAATCAATTGTGACATCTATGATGTGAGAAGATGAGAATCTGTTTATATATATTTATATATATTAGAGTTGTGTTACTATGTGACTAATGATTATGTAATTTTGTAAAATGTTTATTTCTAAGAAATAAATATCAGATGAAGCCAAACTTAGCATGGAGCTTTCATAATTAATTATGATTCTTTTTTTTTTTATCCCTTTGCTTGCAATCATCACAGTATTTGAATTTTTGGGGCATTGTGATGAGACTTGCTTGCTACGAATAGAACTAGTAACACAGTGAAAAAAGAAAGAAAAGTTGTTCTAAGAACCAGCTTTTCCTTCAAACAAAACGAAGTTTCAGGTCCAGTTATGCAACTTCAATTAGATACTTTAGTATCGTTTCTAAACTTATATTATATTAAATTTTTTAATTTAATATTTAATTATTAATTAATATAATTATATTTAATTCAATATAGGCGCATTCTTTGAAAAAAAAGAAGAAAATCTACAAAGGCTGTTGGAAATAAAAGAATAATAAAAAAAATTTCAAAATGATATAAATATATTAATAAAAGACACTAATAGTTTAGTATATTTGAATTGGGTCCCCTTGCATAAGTTATTTGTCCCACTAAAAAAATGGATTTGAATTTTAGCTTATTTAAGTGGAGGGTATTGGGTCCTCTGCATAAATTTTCGTGTGGTACCCTGTCCTAATTTTTGACCTAAAGACTTTTTCAATTCTTATGCATGTATTAGAGGTAAAATGGTCATTTAATACTATTGGCATTTTTGCATGATTGCACAGTGGGTTGTGTGTGCAAACCAGCCGAAAACCAGGGGCAAAACGGTCGTTTGGACTATTTTCTTTCTATTCATATTATTAAGGACATTTTGGTAATTTTTTTTATTTAAAAAAAAAATTGAAATTGAATGAGGATAAGAGAAGCAACGTGGATTCTTTGTTTGTCATTTTCTTTTTTTCTTCTTGTTTTTCGTTCCTTCTTCATTTCGGCTGAGCAACATCTTTGAAAAATAAATTCATTTGGGGAGCATTTCGGCAAATCAACGCTCCTATTCTCTTCCTCTCATTCTCCTGAGCTTGGTAAGGCTTCGATTCAAGGTTTTTCCTTCGTATTTTCTTTGTATTTCATCGTTTTTAAAATCTTTCAAACCCTAGAAATAAACCTTGGCTTGAGTTGTTTTTGGACTCAAATCGAAGCCAGTGTCGTTATTATTCATTCGTGTGAATGTTTGTAAAAAATTTTTGCGATTTGGTGTGGTAAATCGGCGAGAAACCATTATTTAAGGGATTGTAGCAGTACTGTAGCAAATCCGAAGTTACTGTAGAACAGAAAAACTTTGGCCTTTCTTGTATTTCTTTTGTCCAAATCGAAGCCCATCTTACTTGGAATCCATTGGAACTAGTTTTACTTCGGTTTGAGGTCATTTGGTGGTCCAAAATGATGTCGTTTTGCCCTAGAACCCTAGTGTTACATGTCTAACATGTAACATCACATATGCATGCATATTGATTCTAAGTTTTGGTTTTGATTGTTTCTTGGGTTCCCTGCTTGTGTCTAGCTGGCGAAACATCTTCGAGGAGGAAGGAAATCATCGACCAGTGTGCGCGTCTCCATGCGAGACGACATGTTCTATGAGTGGGTTATGTTGAGTGCACAATTCTAATTGTGTATCAAAAATATTTTATTTGCTTTCTAAATTGATTTCCATGGCTTTATCATATTTTAAAATTACTGTTTCGTGGGTTCAAATAAAGTGAAGATGGCCACTAGAGATTATGGTTTATTTGGATGTCTTGTGGTTTATTCTCTGGAAATCATGAGAAAGCTTACTGAGGATGTAGTTGTGTTAGTTGAGATTGAACTTGAGGACATACATGCTTGGTGGATGAATGGAAATTGTTGATTATTACAATGAGTTCATTGAGTTTAAGTGTTATAAGTGAAATTGATTATATATGTTCAATGGATGATTTAATCTCCCTAGTGATGCATAATTTCTAAAGTTTTGAGGCATGATGTGATAAATATGGTACATGGAACTTGATGGACCTTTGAATGCTAGGGTATATAACTACACTAGTACATTGGAATTGGAATGACTTGTGGAATCTTATGCATGATTTTGGGTAGTCAGTGAGGTTGATGCTAATATTTTCCTTGCAATATTTGAGAACCATGGATGACATAATTACATTTATGCTGCAGGATTACCAAAGTTGATGAGGTTTGTTCTTGTGAGCATAGTGTAGGGTGCTTAATTGTATTTTGATCATATTGTGGTATCTATTGGGTGGATGTCAATGATTATGATTATTATTGTAAATGGAATTTCTTTAGAAGGTTGATGATGAATAGTTTGAGTTATATGTGACAAGTGTTGATTGCCAAACTGAATATTCTTGTGAATTTCTAATAATAGTTTGATTTAATGCTCCTAAGAGGAGATAGTCAACTTTTGAGCATTTTGACAATGGGATTATTATAGATGAAGTAAATATTGATGTTGAGGTAATGGCACCATGATAAGGATCTAAGATATAATTGAGTATAAGAAAGGGTTGAATAGTAAAGACTTGTGAAAGTAGATACCTGATGATGTGTAAAGTAGGCTTTGATCAATATATATGGGCATGTGTAAATATATGTGATGAGATGAACACATTTTTTCATGACTTTTAAAGGACTTGGATGTTGTGGTTGACTAGACTTTGGTGATTAATCTTGTACTTGGAGGAAGACTTAGGGAGCTGCGGAAAGAGAAAGCTAGAATGATCCTAACTAACTTGAGGTTTACCTAGACCAAAAGCCATGTTTGTTCTGATTACTTTTTACACTATTGGAATCTGCTTCTACAAATGATTTGTAAAACCTTTCATTTTTATAAGTATACTTTTGATATTTATGGTTATGCAAGAAAAGGGGTTTCATTTCTAAATGCCATGTTCATCTGGATTGTGGTTATTATAGTGGATTTATTTTAGTTGGTTTTATTGTCTAAAGCAATGTTTCAATCAACTTAAAGAGCTTCCCTTGTTATTGAGCTATTCTTAGCATTTGGACAGAAAATGTTCTTAAACATGTTGACCTATCTAGATTGGAATACTTTATGAAAGTTTTTATGCATTGTTATGCTTTTGACATTGGCTTTGTGGAAATAATGTTTATTTTTGATATGTGAATGCTTGTCCTGGATAAGGACCCTGTGATATGATTTATACAGATTGTATTATTGCTACATCTACATAATGGTTTGGATGGTGATGGCGGGCTAAGGCCCGACTACTGCAGTAGTGGGTCCCCACGGGCCAACCTTTAGAGGTGGCGTGGTGGACCTGAATGTCGATTGGTCCTGTTCAGGTGGGAGTATAGAGCGCTGACTGGATGTTCATCGGGATTCTGGGAGTCACCATACGGGACTGGTGGGCCAACGCCAAGGGTGCGAAAACCTTGACGGTTCTCAACTTAGTCGCGACGGTGGCTAATGTTGGAGAGTGTTTTTAGGCCATTGGTTATTTAATCGAGGTGAAATTTCAGTATTTGAGATAAATCATTTTTTCTTGCAGTTGGTATATTCGAAGTGTGATATCTTGCATAGCATGTTTTATATTTTATTGCCTTTCGAACATGTATAATGCAGAATTGAGGATTTGTGAATGTCGAGAATTTACCAAGGTTTCATATCTTGCACTTTCATTGTGTTGCAAATGTGAAACTTTTCCAGTTCATTTATGTTATTGTAAAACATGTTTATTGGAATGCATTGATTTGGTTTGATATTTTTAAGATTTGTTCTAACCCATTCACTGAGTGACTTTGGTTACTCATCTCCTCTCCTCCCTTCCAGGTTTTAGTGGTTTGGGGGCTTTGTAGCGAGGCGAAGTGCTTGGCAATTTGCATCTCGAGTCAGGTTTTTGTTTATTGCATAGTGTAATTACAGTAGATCCACCAGTGTCCTTAACTCTATGTTTGTGACTTGTATGTGTTTTGCAACTCGGTTGATTTTTTAGAGTGAAAGTTCTACTTCCTCTGTATCTTTGTTGTAGTCTTGTTATTTAGCAGGGGTTTGTGAGCCTGGCGAGGACTCGAGGGTTGAGTGGTGGGTGTCCCTCCTCGGGTTGTCATGGTGGTTGTCATGTGGGGGCTAGTGGGTCGGGCCGTGACAGTTCGTCCCATTGAAAATGGTTTTGAATCTTAGTTCATGTAAGTTGAGGGTATAAATGTTGTAAAATTCAACTTTTCGTGTGTATCCATTCTTGACACATGGCTTGCCCACATTTGTATATATATATATATATATATATATTAATAAAGACAAATTTTCATTTCAAACACATTAATTATTTATTATTTTTTTTATAAAAGATGGATAAACCACACATTAGTGTTGCAAAAACATGAAATTACTACTTTAACATATTTGTGCTCTCAAGTTATTTGAGTTGAGATTTAAACCCATTTTCTTCATAGGACATGAGCACTATATATAATTCATGATTTTTATATGTCTATACTTTATTAAACCCAACAATAATAATAAGAGAAAATTATTTTTTAGTCCCTGAAACCTTTTAAATATCCCCTGCAGTCCCTTTGACAAATTGATATACTTTTTAGTCATTGCTTTTTAAACTTTATACCATTTTGTCCCTGCCGTTACTTTGCATCGTGAATATTTATGTTAATTCCACAATTACCCTTGATTGTTTTGGTGGGAAGAATGGCGCCAAGTCTTGTCAGTTATGGTTGCATGTCTTTGCAGCCGTACATGAGAAGTTTGCTTGCCGTCCATGAGAAGTTTTCTTTCATCATCATCATCATCATCATCATCATCTGCTTCTCCTTGTTCTTCTTCTTGTTTACAGCAGACACCTCATCATCATCATCATCATCATCTTCTTCTTCTTCTTCTTCTTCTTCTTCTTCTTCTTCACTAGGGTTCATCTTGTTCTTGTTGGTTATTAGTGTTCTTTTACCTCGTCTTCTTGGTCTTGTTCTTTACTAGGGTTTTTCTTGTTCTTGTTGTTTACTAGTGTCCCTTCTGGTTCTTCTCCTTCTCCTTCTTCTTCATTAGGGTTCTTACAGGTGCATGTGAAGCCGACAATAAAGTGACGGTAAGAAATCCTTTCGGAGGTGCTTGTTTTTCTTGATGTCGCCCTCATTGGTGTAATTTTTTTAATGTGTAGGCCTTGAATGGATAGATTTCATGGTATTGCCCGATATAAGGGCGAGGGTTATGTGTTGCAGTTCACTGTTTTGACTGGATGCAAATGCTTGAGGAATTATGCAAACGATGGAATCTTGAAGCTTCTCGGGTGAGAGTGAAATATTTACTTCCGGATGAGCACAAGACAATATCTCCAATTAACTCCGAAAGTGACTTCCAATGGATGTGTCATATTCACCATATGTTCAATAAAAAAATGTAGTCGATATGGTTGTAGATGTTGTGGATGGAATGATTGGCGCTTGATGTACCATATTCACCATCGTGACGTTACACTCAACCGCTTACATAATAATCTCGTTGTTTACTATTTTTATCTTGTCTTCTAACATTAATTTTTTTACTATTTATATATAAGGTATTATATTTATATTCATACATTCTGTATACAAAATTTTGAAAAGTATTTAATTTATATAGTTATTGGTCACATTTTCTATTTATCGCTTTAATATAACATGTATTTGCTCATAAATATCACTAACTTTTTGTTACTAATATTGCCATCAGAAGGGATCCTGTCTCACAAAGCGCTTCATCAAATCCTTGCCCCATATCATCATCAAATTTATCTGTGCGAGCTATCCCAATCTCGAAGTTCTCACGGAAGCTCTTATCATGATGTGACAATTGTTGACCAACATTATGAAGATGCAAAACACTTCAAGGAGGCACTATGTGATTTTGCTATTAAACGCAATTTTAATTTTCATTTCATAAAAAATGACAAAGATAGAGTTACTGTTGTATGCTTTGTGGGTGACTGCCCATGGCGCAGTCCATGCCTTAAGAGAAGGTAATCTCCGTATGTTTAAAATAAAAACATCACAATGTGGTCATACATGTGGTGGAG
Source organism: Dioscorea cayenensis subsp. rotundata (assembly GCF_009730915.1). Taxonomy (NCBI): domain Eukaryota; kingdom Viridiplantae; phylum Streptophyta; class Magnoliopsida; order Dioscoreales; family Dioscoreaceae; genus Dioscorea; species Dioscorea cayenensis. The sequence continues at coordinate 18,402,791 of NC_052481.1, read as the reverse complement.
GCATCATGCACAACATCTCATCCAAAAGCTTCAAAGAAATGGGTTTGTAAGCAGGTACTTAACAAACTCCAGGATCATCCTCTATATCGGGTTATGGAAATAAAACGGGATATTCTACATGATCACGGTGTTCATTTCATCTTCAATACAAACAAGCTAGGATGGGTAAAGAGTTGGTGCGGGAGGTTCTACATGGAAGTGATATAGCAAGCTACAATCTATTACTATGGTGCACGGGCAAGGTTGCTAAAACTAACCTAGGAAGCATTATCAAAATTGATAGGGATGGTGAGCGATTTAGGCGTGGTTTCTTCTATTTCCATGCGAGCCTTGATGGTTTCCCGAAAAGGACTATAGATCATCGTTGTTCCTTGACGGAACTCATTTGCTTAGCAGATATGGCGGTATCCTACTAGACGCCAAGCAAGGATAGTAATGAAGATTTCTTTCATTTAGCTTTTGCTATTGTGGACAATAAGATAGACGAGAATTGAACGTGGTTCATATTGACTTTAGGTGATGCGTTATACGGTGAAGAAAACTATGATAAGATCATTACATTCATCTTAGATAGGTCAAAGGGCCTTATCAATGCTATTGCGAGGGTATTTCCTTCCTCCCCACATGGTTACTGTCTACGACATCTACAAGCAAATTTCCTCAAAGCAAATAGCCGACTAGGGAGGGGATTGAAAGATGAATGCTGGAGCCTTCTTGTAAAAATTGCTTATGCTTGCACGGCTTCCGAATTTGATGATTATGGTAACCAACTCTTACTCTTGTCTCGTATAAGCGCATAAATTGGTTGTACAAAAATCGATGTCATGTATTGAGTAATTACCTCATTTAAAGGTTCTCGATGGGGTGAAATGTACTCCAATGTTGCTGAGTCCTTTAATGCCTGGATCAGAGAAGCGCGACATCTTCCCGTGTGCAACATGGTCGATTCGATAAGGTGCATTGAATATTATTACAATATTGGCAAGATATGTCAATCGAGTTCAATGTTATTCTTAAGTGCACGTTTGCATACAAAAGCGTTTATTTACTACAATCTGAATTTTTTATTTATTATATCATATACCAAATGCAATATCTAGTGCATAATTATAAATACTCTCACTATACAAAATTGTCTGTTAATATATATAATATCATTTGTATTGTTTGCTTATCTTTCTTTTCTTCATTTTTCTTCAATTTTGTATAGTATACAATGTTTATTGATTACATTGCAGATTTAAACTCATGAACATGATGTATAGAAGGCGTGAACAATGCCAGAACTGGGATACACATCTTTGCCCTGTACTTCATAAAAGGATTGAGGAAACGGTTGAGGAAAGCGGAACCCTAGTCGTTGGGTTGTTCCAACGAGGAACAATTTGAAGTTATCGACCATCAGAGTAACACGGTTAATTTACGAGAGAAAATATGTTTTTATCGACATTGGGAAGTGTATGGCATACCATGCAAACATGCATGCGCTACAATTATGCAAATGGATACTAATGTTCATCATTTCATTGATGTTTACCACATTGTCGCCGCCATGTGAGAACATATGAGAACCCAATATTCTAGATAGCAGCATCAAGACAAACCTAAGGATGATAATCGGGTTCTCCATCTTCAACCACCTATCTCAAAGAAACAACCTGGCCGACCAAAGCGCCGGAGGATCGAGTCACAAGCGATCGATGTTCGGGAGTTACGATGCAGTTGTTGTCGTGAAGTTGACTACAACAGAAGTTACTTGTAACTCAGAAGTTGCGATTGAATCATATCTATTGAACACGCCTCACTCAAAGAAATCAACACTTAAAGAGTTAACCAGTTTCTAAATGTGAAGGGCTGATGTTACTGCAAGATTATTTATTTCTAATTGACTTTTATATGTTGGTAAACAGATCATATAGTATCTAATGAGTGTTTTGTGAAACTAAATAATGTCCTAGTTTTGTGAAGACATTTATCTTATTGTAAGAATTTATCTCATTTTACAACCATATTGTTCTTATATTAAATATATCTTGTATTTTTTTACCAAGTTTACATGGAAATACTCATATGAAATAGTTAATGTATGTTGAGTGATAACAAGTAGATCTACCATTTTATACTTGATTGTCAAAAAATATTAAACAGAGTTCAAGTTTTTTTCAAACAAAAAACATCAACAACTAGATAGCTGGAGTCAGATTAGTGCCGATAGTAGAATTTTTCATCATATACAAAACATGTTAGAATAACTATCAATATGCATCAGGTGGGGCTTCACAAGTGTCGCTTTATAGCATCGCTCGCATTTAAAGGGACTTGAGCTACATTGTCTTCACTGTTTGGTGGTCCTGTCAGTAATGCGACCTCACCTTTATCATCCATCATAGCCACTTCTGTTGTTGCATTGGGGTCATCGATCGCTTTACTTGTAGTTAGCTCGACCATTGTGGGTGGGTCTTCTAAGAGTCCTTTATTTGTGTGATCCTCATCAATACTGGCTACGGAGTGATCTTTCTTCATCGACATTTGGCACAAACCGTCAGCCAATATATGCACTGCATATTGCAGGCGAACATAGGCAGCATCATTAGTGATAAAAAATGGAGTTGCTCTCCCTTGAGTATTTGTTCCATGAATCTCATAAGGTAAACAAATTAATCAATGCTATCTTCCTTTTGTTGTAGGCATTCTCGCACATGTGACATTGGGTAGGAGCTTGTGTTAGCGATGCTCAACTTAAGCCGCAAATAATCTTTGAAGAGTGCACGCTGCAAAATCAATGGAAAAAATAAGGATGAAGTAAACAAGAAATTTATTAAATATAAATATCTAAATAAAAACCATACCATAGCACATGCCAATTGGTCATATATCGGGCTATTTACTTATGAATAGTGAAGATACTCCTTCCCTGTCCTTGTCGAGAATGAGTAGATGGTAGTGCTTTGTGCAACACAATTGGCATGAGCACTATTTCGACTATTGGGTAGTCATCTAATGTGGGGCAGAGATGTTGTAAACACCATCGGATGAACGGGCTGCTCGAGACAGAGCAAGTATCATTGGTCTAGTGATTGTGGCAGCCCTTTGTAAAGCGACGGAATTTCTTCAAGGATTCTAATAACATCGTGACGTAAGACGCCAACAACATCATCGGGGCACAAGTTGCTTACCTTCTAGGAAAGCAAACGGATGTGAATGGCATGTGTGCCCCCGTTCGTTGCTCCAAACATTGGTTCCGATAATTAAAATATGAAAAACAATTAATACGTATATGCTACGTAACAATAACATCAAATATTAAAAAGTTCATAAAACTTGTAAATGTTTAGCTTTCGAATATAAAAAACAAAGAAAGATACCATGCGTATCCGGTAATTGAACACAACACCACAAATACTATTAACAATTATGAAAATACCAACCAACTATTCCTATATTAATTATTTCTACGTAACTTTAAATCAAAAAAGGCATGCCATGTATAATGGACATACATGTATCATGAAAACAAAAAGCTTACTTGTCTCATGCGAGAATTTAGGAAAAATAGACACATTCACCGTTAGTATCTTGTCAAGGCGCAAACCCTCGATGACGCTTGTTTAGAGGAATTAAATTTACACGTGACGCTTTAATCAGTATTCTCTAGCGCACTGTCACTACATTGGCTGATTTTAGTTACTATCAATCGAGGGGGTCATTGCTAGAAACCCGCCTGCATCTTTCAAGGATGTGAGGACTCTATTATTTTCCCAACATCATCTATTGTTTCGCTATCTGCAACATTAAACTCAGATGATTTTTGTGTAGTTGTCTTTGTCTCTTTTTCTTTTGGATCAATTTTATCTTTCTTCGGGGATTCTGGGCACGTGGCATGCAGACTCGTGCTACTTCTTGCCCTTGCGACTCTTTGTGATAGGCTTCTCATATTGGGTCTCACTTTTTTTCCCTTCTGAACTTGGGGTTTTTTGTGGTTTATTAGAAACTTTCTTAACCTTCTTCGGAGGTGGGTCAAAGTCGGCTTCTTCTGATTGAGCAGGGCTTGTCTTGATTGCTTATGATGGCGCATCTTGATTTTCACCACGTGCGTCCACTCTTTCTTCAAGATTTTTGACCATTGTCCTAAGAGCTCTAATTTCATTCAACAACATTAACTGAAATTTGTCACCTTCCATATCGTTGTCCCTGGACTCGAGGAAAGGGAATGCATGCCAATCTTCAATCGGGCAAGACTCGATTGTATAGGTTGCGATCTGGGGTAAGAAGGCCTTTTCTTCACATGTTCCCTTATCTTTAGCCTATCTTGACTTACTAAAGCTTGATGCACGAGGGCTCGGTAGATGCCTCTGTGAATAAACCATTTGACCGATCCGTGGCTCAACTTTGTCCAAAAACCAATGAACTCTGATTTAGTCTCAAGCTTTCATCGGAGTTAATTCAAAGAACTTACAGGAACAACAAGTATTAGCAACAAAAAGGAAAATGGTTCGACAATATCAACATATGAAACATGAACAAATTGTCAAGTATTTGAAAATGACTGTATAGAAACCTACATGGTTTCTGAAATAAATGAGTATTTATATAAAATTATAAACGCTTCATCAAACGCTTAAATGGTTATTGTGTTTTATAAAGATATATTCTATACCTTATAACATAAAGCAATTTTATAAACACAATCATTAAATGTTGACCATTTACATTCCATTATGCATGAATTAAATGCTGGAATAGCAACTCCTATGAGTAATTCCAATCTAACATAAGTAAAATAATTATTTACCTGGCTTCCTTCCAGAGACTCAACCAAGGCCATGCACTACTTTTGTTTCATATAGCTATTTTGGCCATAGCTGAGAATTCGTGGTGTTCTTCCAAACCTCAATTTCTTCCTTGTTCTTGTTACCTCATAAAACCAAAGATTCTGAGCAATAACACATCCCTTTAGATATCCTGGCCCTTATTGTCTTCTCCTGCAACACTCGGCCGGAAGAGCAAATTGCCCGTAATATACACCAATAGTAACTTAATAAAACTTCTCTCCTTCTTGGCTTCTTTTCCTCTACTAACTTCATTAAAATTCGACTAGGCGCCCCTATCTTGGTCTCATCGCCTTTTGTGAAGTACTCTTCCTCAAGTGCACAACATTCCTTTATCTTTTTGAAATTTATGGCATCACCATCACAATGTAACCCTAGTATTAACGCCACATCCTCTCGTCCCTAAATTGCAAAATAACTATTACCCAACTTGAACATTTTTTTGTGCTTCCATCAAACACTTGTATAAGCATATCCAGAGACAGTCGCCCTTATGCTATGGGCTCCAAGTCCATGAAATGGCTAAAAAGGTGTCCGTCGGAGTATTTCCCAAAGTGTTTGTGTTGTCATCTTCTCTCTCAAATCCCTTATGGTAGACACGATTGGTGCCATGAAACATAGTCCATTCACATAATTTACGGACTTCTTGGCCATCTTCCTCTTACATGCACAACTCAAAAACATTTGATTTCAGTTCACACATTGCAAATGGTGCTAATTACATTACTAAAGTACTGAATCGAGCATTCATTATGTCATTGCATCGAAATTAAATTATAAGAAGCAAATTCGGAAAGTAAACAAAGAACATATAACTACATATTAAAAAGTGATTGCAAATGTTTTACATTATGTTGAACAGGAATGGTAATTTTCAGTGTAAAAATAGTAAAAATAATCACAGTCGCGTGAAACAAAAGAACATTCTCAGATTCCATCATTCAAATACAAAAAAAAAAATAAAGACGCCAACTTCACATTTACACTAAAAATTTTCAGGATTCCTATATTGTTCTAAACCCTAAGTACAAATTATATAAAAATAAAAACAAATCAACAAACCTTTGATTATCATTTACTCAAATTAGGGCATAAAAAAATATTTTTAACTAGTATTGCACGATCTTGAACTAAAAATTATTACACAACCTTGGATGGCTTCTGTGGCATCATACCTCTCGGCCCTTTGCTAATATAGAAATGTTCCACAAAAGGCTGGGCTTCTTCTTCGCTTTCTTTATTCAATCTTTTCCCTACCCACTTGTTCAGCCAGCGATGCAAGGTGCATGGAGAGAAGAGCACAAGACCATCCTCCTCCACGGTGATGTCTTCCCTTCCTCCGACGATGTCTTTTCTCTCGGGTGATATCTTTCTCCCAAAGTGAGGCCAAGCTCCAAAGTGTTGCCTTTGAACTAGGGGAGAAGAGGGATGATGGAATCGATGATGAGGGTTCCTGGAGATGAACGATTTGATGGGCATTGATTGGATCACGCCTCAAAAACTGCTTTTTCAAACTTTCACAAGGGCAAATTTGTAGCTTAACCTTCATTTTAACCTCGCTAACACCTTTTTGGACTATAAAAGTACAATTATCAAAAAAAGGAGGGACTTATTTGGGGATGTGAAGTAGTTCGTGGACTCTTGATCAACCCGACAACAATATATATGGTTTAATTACCGCATTGGTCCCTCTATTATAGTGAAAAGTGCCCTTTTAGTCCCCCTATTATTTTTGTCCTTCCGGGATCCCTCTATTTTTACCATTTAGTGAATATCGAGTCCTTCCCTCTTATATCATTTGTCCCTAGAAGGTCCCTAAGAGGGACTTTCATTTCACTAAACTGGTAAAAATGAAGGATCCCGTAGGACAAAAAAATAATAAGGGGACTGAAAAGGCACTTTCACTATAATAGAGGGGCCAATCTGGTAATTAAACCATATATATATATATGCAAAATTAACATTTTAATAATGTTTAATATACGAGCATTTATCATCTACGGGTGTTGTTGGTATTAACCGTTGGTTTTTAATCCAACGATTATACTATATACTCGTATAATAAATAATATTAATATGCTAATAACTAGTGTATAGTAAAAAGTAGGTCAATTTATGCACAATATATCAACAAATCTTAATTGTTTAACCAAATTTCTACAAGATCTACCGTAATTATAAAAATCAAAATAAAAAACTAATCAACCCTAGTTAATACTTACTGTAATTATCTAATCTGTATTGTGTTCAAATGTGGAGGAACGTCTAATATATATATAAAATAAAAAATGAAGATTATTTGTAGGAATGTGTTGTAATTTTCATGGATTTGAATTTTTTATTACGTGGTTTACACTGCAATGCAAGGGCTAAAGGGAAAATTACTGCTCACCCTCGTAATTTTCAAACTTCCTTTAAAACCCCTCCTACTTTTTACACACCCTGACAAACCTTTCTCCGCTAGTGTTTTAACTTCCTTTACCCCCTACTGCTCACTTCAAATGGGTCCATGTTGTGAAATCACTTTTTGCCCTTGAAAATGGTGGGAAAAAAAGCGCCAAATCACATAATGTTCAACCTTTTCAAGGGCTTTTTGCTTGGTTTCTGATAGACAATGCCTGAAGTTTGCATTACATCTTTGTTCTTCTTCTTATTTCTCCTCATTTGATTTGTTCAACTTCGGCCTCGCCGTTTTCAGTAATACGTGAGAATCTCTTCGCTAAGTCAATATCTGACTCATTCTCGTATGTGTTTACATGGGCTACTCATTTGTGGTAGTCCTGGGTGAAGTTTATCATACCCGAAATATATAAATCGGTTTCTCCAACAAAATGAAGTTGATTTCCATCGATTGGTCAAGTGCACTCCATCTTCAAATGAGTCAGAGTCGATTTTATTGTCGAGACAGAGCATGTGCCATTGTCGTCTTCGTTTGAAAACAAGTTCATTTCGTTGTAAAGTTCTTCTCGTTTATGGTTATCTATTTGTATATTTTTAAATAATCGCTTAACTATTTTGCTATTATCCTGCTTAAATATATTACCAATATGTTTTAATAATTGTCATCTCCGCTTAACTTTATCTTTACCCGTGATAACTATTCATATTAACGCAAATTCTCAAACGTCTCTCAGAAACGGTGATTTTTCGCTTGATCCGAATTGTTGGCAGAGTGGCACGTGCGCGGTGGCAAGATGTATCCCGTGCATAAGAATTAACGACATCATTAAGTCTTATGTACGGTAACATAAATATCCGAACACCCGCTCGCTGTCATCGGCCAATGCTCGGTCCACTCAGACGCTTAACTTTTTTTCTGACATGAAGCGCCACCGCTGTGGACTTCACACCATAAATAACAAGGAAGAACCCTTCCCATGGACAACCACTCCTCATCGTCCCCTCATCCTCCTCCTCCTCCTCCTCGCTCATCTCCGCTTCCCATAGATGATATTCGCCGGAGTCGACGTAAAAGTTCAAGATCAACTCTATCCCGAAAGGACGTCTCGTGATCCTCCTCATCTCGAGAACGATCGCTCGTCAATCATACAGCAAGTTAAACTATCTTTTCTGCCCAAGTCGAAATACCCGCATAATCGCCTCGAATGCGCAGGATTCTCCAAATGGTGGATGACCGGCAAGCAATTGCCGGCATTTCGACTGGTAAGAAAAGAAAGTTTTCACTTAGTCTGCATGATCATGAGGATTCTCTCAAAGGAGGGAGATCGTGAAACATCCTTTAAGACGGAGTTGATATTTATCACTTGATACTTTTTGTTACCGCTTAAGAGCCTTTCCACGCTGCTGTACAACTATTACTTTCGTCAGATAACTATCGTGGATCTTCGCTAAGTCGACCCATGCACATCGATTAATAGACGCTACGATGTGTTTTGTTTAACCTTTAATGTTCTACGCCAGTGTGTTCAGTTGATGCGCATGTTATGCAAACCGTGAGTATCTCGGCGTATGTACACTGGT
>NC_052481.1:18370664-18392981 GCF_009730915.1 Dioscorea cayenensis subsp. rotundata | reverse complement strand
TTAATGTTGATTGAAGCGAGATGCGACAAGACTCGAGTGGGTGCTCGACTAAATTGGTAAAACATGGAGGTCAGCGAAGTTGGTCGCGCACTCACCAGGAAAGTATCTTTGTGCACTGTTTTGTTGTGTGAAGTGGTAACATTAAATATTTTGAAACTCACTCAGTGTGTGCCCAGCCACTGGTATGGGCTTAGTTATGGGTTGTAGCCAATGGGTGATCGTGGAGGATCCCCGCATCTTATTAGCGTGTGTGTTTATTGTGTTTTGTGCCTTTATCTTTGACTATATAATACTAGTAAGGGTGTCAGATCACTCGTTAGTGAAAAAAATAGCCCCGTGGAGTGTTTTTGTGTGAGTGTGAGAGACTTTTCTCTTATGTCTTGGCTAGTTCATTTCCAGTGAGGAAATCTATTAATCTTCAGCTCCTCGCTTTAAGCATCAGTGGGTTTATACTTTGTTCTCCACCAACATTGTGGTATCAGAGCCCTATTTGGTGAATGGCGGCCAGCAGTTCTCCGGTGTCACTGTCCCAAGCCTACGTTCCGGTGTTCTCTGGAGCAGAGTACGGGAGGTGGAGTCTTAGGATGAAGACGGTGTTTAGGTCTCAGGAGGTGTGGGATCTTGTGGAGAAAGGATGGGTCGAGTCCAAGGATGAAGCCGTGGAGAAGGAGAACAAGAAGCGTGATGCTAAAGCGCTGAGCTTGATACAACAGGCGGTGGATGGTGCGAATCTGGATCGTATCTCAGAAGCAAAGACAGCTCACGAAGCCTGGGAGATCTTGAGGAAGCAGTGCCAAGGAACGACGAAGGTTCGGTCCGTGAGGATTCAGGCCCTTCATCAGGATTTTGAAACATTGCAGATGGAGGACTCTGAAAGCATTCAGGCCTATGTATCTCGGGTCGTCGCTGCCGTCAGTCAGATCCGGGCGCTTGGTCACAAGCTCGGAGAACCTGAGGTTGTTTCCAAGGTGCTGAGAAGTCTCGCACCCAAGTTCGACTTTGTAGTAGTGGCAATCAAAGAATCTAAGGAGATCTCAAAGTTATCCCTTGATGATCTCACGGGGACTTTGCTGGCTCATGAAGTCAAGGTAAATCGCGCCACTGCTAGAGTAAGTGAGAAAGCAATGGTTATCAAGGGAGATTCCTCAAGCACCTGCAGCAGCAAAGGTGGAAGTCCGGGAAATTCCTGGAGTGATGCTAGAGGCCGAGGAAGGGGTGGCGCTCGCTGGAGAGGAAGAGGCCAAGGTGGTCGTGGACGCAACACAGAGCATAGGAGTTAGGTCCAATGTTTCCATTGCAAGAAGTACGGGCACATAAAAGCAAATTGTTGGGTGAGAGAGAAACAACCTGAGAAGGAGTCTAGTATGGTAGTTGAGTAGAAGGAGGCTAGCAATGCATTCATGGCAAGTAATACATTACAAGTGTCTGGTAATGCATCTCAGTCTCTCGCATCCTCAGTGTGGCTTGTTGACAGCGGCTGCTCCAATCACATGACTGGAGACAAGAGCTTGTTCGACAGCCTGGATGAAGCCCAGAAGAGTAGCGTGAGGCTCGGAAATGACAAGGAAATGATGGTCGGTGGAGTTGGCATAGTTAGTGTTCGTACTCAGACGGGTGAATTGAAGCAATTCCAAGGTGTGCAATTTGTATAGGGGCTGGCTCACAACCTCATAAGTGTGGGGCAACTGCTTGCAAGAGGGTATTCTGTTGTGTTCAATCAAGACAACTGTATTATCACTGATAATCACACAAAAAGGCAGGTTATCAAGATCCAGAAGTCAAGAAACAATATGTTTCCTATTGAAGTCTCAAGCATCGCAAGATTAAATGTAGCAGTGACGAGGTATTCAACCTCTGTGTTATGGCACCTACGTTTGGGACACTTAAATTACCGAGGTCTTATGACTATGGCACACAAGAACATGGTGTCTGGGTTGCTTGGTGTAAAGGAGGGACCACAATGTGTGCATTGTGCTGTGGCTAAGCAAACAAGGACTTGTTTTCCTAATGCTGTATCTCGGAGAAGTACCTCGTGTCTCCAGCTTGTGCACATGGATTTGTGCGGGCCAATGAGCGAAACATCACTGGGTGAGAATAAATATTTTTTCTTACTGGTTGATGATTTCAGCAGGTGGAGCTGGGTATACTTCCTCAAAAGCAAGTCTGATGCGTTACAACAATTCAAGGTTTTTCATGTCCTGGTTGAAAGGCAGACAGGGCGGAAGCTCAAAGTTGTAAGAAGCGACAGAGGAGGAGAATTCACGTCGCTTGAGTTCCAAAAGTATTGTGAAATATGGGGAATTAAGCGGGAGCTAACAGCACCGTATACACCCCAGCAAAACGGAGTAATTGAGCGGAAGAATCGAACTGTAGTCGAGATGGCAAGATGTCTACTTAAGTGTGGTGGCCTCCCACTTAAATTCTGGGGAGAAGCTGTGTCTACAGCCATTTACTTGATGAATAGATCCCCAACAAATGTGCTGAAGGAAAAGACTCCATATGAAGTCTGGCATGGAGCCGTGCCGTCTGTTAAACATCTAAGGGTATTCGGGTGTATTGCTTTCACCTTAACTCCATCGCACAAGCTGCACAAGCTGGATGAGAAGGCTGAAAAATGTATTTTTGTAGGTTATTCATGTGAGTCTAAAGCTTATAGGCTATATAATCCAGTGTCTTGCAGGATTATCATAAGCAGGGATGTAATCTTTCATGAAGACTCACGATGGAATTGGGAAGCATGTCAAGGAGGAGAACCAGGGTTTTTGATTGATGTAAACCCAGGATCAAGCTCAGAAGAATCAAATGGCTCCACAGAACTGCAAAGATCGGAAGATGAGGGTAAGGAACAGCCAGGAAGCACGAGGACATGTGGTGAGCCACGCAGCAGTCAAGCAGCACCATCTGAGGTTTCTCCTCCTATACGAACAAGATCACTCCATGACATCTACCAGTCATGCACATTTGCACTACATGTAGCTGACCCTGTGAGTTTCAGTGAAGCTGTAAAGAGTAAGGATTGGCAGAGGGCAATGGATAGTGAAATGGAGGCAATTATTGGAAATAACACATGGAATCTGTGTGACCTTCCAATAGAGAAGAAAGCAGTGGGGCTGAAGTGGATATACAAGACAAAGCTGGATGCTGATGGTCAGGTCGTAAAGCTTAAAGCCAGATTTGTGGCCAAAGGCTATGCACAGCAGCAGGGAATCGACTATGAGGAGGTGTTCTCCCCGGTCGCTCGACTGGAGACAGTCAGGTTGATACCGGCTCTTGCTGCTCACTCTGGTTGGAAGGTATGTCATCTTGATGTGAAGTCGGCGTTTCTTAATAGAGAAATTCATGAGGATGTATATGTCACGCAACCAGAGGGATATGTTGTTAAAGGAAAGGAGCATCTAGTGTGTAAGTTAAACAAGGCACTCTATGGTCTGAAGCAGGCACCGAGAGCGTGGTACTCTCGGATTGATCAGCACTTCAGGGACATGGGATTTGGAAGAAGTGAAAGTGAACATACACTTTACAGGAGACAAGGAAAGTGTGGAGAAATGTTAGTGATAAGTCTGTATATTGATGATATTGTTTACACTAGCTCCTCCGTTGCAATGCTTGAGGAATTCAAGAAGGAGATGATGCAGACTTTTAGTATGACAGACTTGGGTGAAATGGGACTCTTTCTAGGACTGGAGGTGAAGCAAAGGGTAGATGGTATCTTCTTATGTCAGAGGAGTTATATTGTAAGTTTACTGCAGGAGCTAGACCTGATCAAGTGCAAACCAATGTCAACCCCCATGGCACTAAACGAGAAGCTACAGGATGATGAGAGTGAAGAGTTTGGTGACCCTGGATTATTCAGAAGCGTAATTGGCAGGTTGCTCTACATTTCACACACCAGACCTGACATTGTTTTTTCTGTAAATTTTCTCTCTAGGTTCATGAGTAAGCCTCGCAAGAGTCACTTCAGTGCTGTCAAAAGGGTACTGAGGTATCTTGCCGGTTCTGTGAATCTGGGGCTGTGGTATTCGCAGAAGGATACAAATACTCTGGAGGCCTATACAGACAGTGATTGGGGAGGATCCAGAGCTGATCGAAAGAGCACATTAGGCATGCTATGTATACTGGGACGCAGTGCTATCTCATGGGGATTCAAGAAGCAGGAGATTGTTGCATTGTCCACCACCGAAGCAGAGTACATAGCGTGTACAGCTGCTGCATGTCAGGTTGTCTGGCTAAGGAGAGTGCTGCAAGATGTTGGAGAAGAAAATAGCGAACCTACTAAATTATGGTGTGACAACATGTCGGCAATTGCTGTGGCAAAGAATCCAACACATCACGGCAGAACAAAGCATATCGACGTTCATTTCCACTTCATTCGAAATCTAGTTGGAGATGGACTGATTTCTCTGCATCACTGCCGAACTGAAGATCAGCTTGCCGACATTTTCACCAAGCCGTTATCCTCGGATGTACATGGGAAGTTCAGAGATTGGCTTGGGCTGTGCATGCTTCAATCAAGAGGGGGTGTTAATGTTGATTGAAGTAGAGATGCGACGAGACCTGAGTGGGTGCTGACAAATTGGTAAAACATGGAGGTCAGCGAAGTTGGTCGCGCACTCACCAGGAAAGTATCTTTGTGCACTGTTTTGTTGTGTGAAGTGGTAACATTAAATATTTTGAAACTCACTCTGTGTGTGCCCAGCCACTGGTATGGGCTTAGTTATGGGTTGTAGCCAATGGGTGATCAGGAGGATCCTGCATCTTATTGGCAGGTGTGTTTATTGTGTTTTGTGCCTTTATCTTTGACTATATAATACTAGTAAGGGTGTTGTATGCTGGTTAGCTGAAAAATAGCCTGTGAGTGTCTTGTGTGAGTGTGAGAGACTTTTCTCTTATGTCTTGGCTAGTTCATTTCCAGTGAGGAAAAGAATAAGTACTATTAAGAGAGCATATGTGCATGAATGGTGTTTCTTTGCACAATTTATTGCCCTTGGTTGATATTGCCGATTCAAGGATTACTAAGACAGCAAAAATGTATTAGTTATTGAAAATGATATATGGATGACACTGTCTACATGTCAGAATAACCAAATAATTCTAACCAGGAATGTTAGACAAAACTTATATATTGCTTATACAATGTAATGGAGCTCATAGTAGCCCAATATACCATTTTTTATAGTTACTTCAAGTTAACCAGCCAATTAATGAATTGTAAACTTGAAGTTTTAAGAAATAAATTTTTCTTTGGTATGTTGACAAAAAAAAAAAGAAAAAAAATATTAATAAGTAAAAGCTCTGAGAACAGTGATTAATCGAAAATTACTTTTATTCTAATAAAGAGATATCAATCAATGCCTTAGGGTACTCCATAAACTCAAAACTACATAATAGACTAACTGATGCTCCTAGTGTATAATCAATTATTATTCCATGTAAAAATTTAAATTATGTTATTTAATTGATAATATTTTAATTATAAATCTGCAAGATATTTATTAATATGAAAGTCAATATAAGAAAAGAATTAACAAAATATCAAACTAACTGATTATAAAAAAAATAAAAATAAAAATGATCAAACTAGCTAGTTAGAATCAGACAAGTTAAATTATAATTAAACTTATTAGACTTGAGCTTTGACTATGTATATATACATGTGGTAGAATGGTAGACCTCTGATCACCAAAAAATTAACTTGGAAGTTCTCTTCGCTTGGACGAAATAATTAACAATGTCCCAGACAAACATGTGTCTGTGTACGTGTTAAAAAACAGTTTGAGGTCTGACTCAATTACTCAGCATGCATGTTAACAAGTTCACATGTTAACCTTATTTTTTGTGCCAATATGCAAAAGCAATTTGTTTTTTTTAAATAAAGCCCTTGAATTCTGAAACAAGCTCTTCTTTCCCTCATGAATTAATAAACCATGCCAATTGAATCTGAAGCATCTTCTTAAATTTTGGAGACAAGAACTCTCATCGTTGTCTTTTGTTGTGCATTAATTGTTTAAATCAGCACAGATCAGAAACCTTTTGTATTGTGTTGAAGCTGTTCATGACTTTTATTTAATGTAATTTGTATTTTAGATTATGTGTTTGGATTGAATTATATTCAAAGTTCTTTAAAGTTGGCTATAGGATATATATATATATATATATATATTAGCACTACGTGTTAGTACCTTCAGAAGAGAAAAATAGAGAAATTTTTCAATCTAGTAGATGTTTCATGTTGAAATTGTCAATTCTGAGTTACATGTGGATATATTAGAGCAAAACAAACGCAACGTACTCAAAGATAATTCTAAGTTTTAAGTCAAAGTTTAAAGTCTAATAAATTTAATAAACCTCAGGTGTGCTACAAGAGGTTTTTATATATAAAACTAATTAATTAGTCTGACCTAGTACTGATCATGATGACTCAGTGCATGACAAAGCTTGTCAATTCACAACAAACATAAACCGACTTTCAAACCATGCAATTTGTAGATGCCCTGCTCTCACGTTTTATCTATGCACTGGAATATATATTAAAATTGTTGGCACCTCAACTACCACAGGATCATAGAGAAAGATGACAACGTAGTTCAAACATGCATGCAATATGGCCCTACAAACTAAGGACACTAGTCCATGTTCAAAATGTTTCACAGAACAAGCCAAAATCCTCAAAGACAAGGCCACTGATCAAACAAGTGATCCAATTGAGACCAGAACTCTCTCTCTCTCTCTCTCTCTCTCTCTTTCTTTCTTTTCTCTATAAATGTTACCTACCGAAGTGATGACTAGAAACAAGCACCGGCACTAAACAGTAGGAACATCAAGCAAACATGGGAATCCGTTTTCTGAGGGTGACCGTCAACAAGAGTAGAGCTTTGGCTGATGTGCCTAAAGGCCACTTTGTGGTGTATGTAGGTGAAACAGAGAAGAGGTTTGTTATACCTATATCTTATCTAAAGCATCCTTTGTTTCAAAAGCTTCTTCATAGAACTGAGGAAGAGTTTGGTTTTGGCCATGGGATGGTTGGGATTAGAATTCCAAGCTCTGAGCAAGCTTTCAAATCTCTCATACATCAGCTAAAGGGATTGTATTGATATATTTTGTTTATGTGTAAAGAGATCTAGGCATTTATGTATACTCATTCTTTTTCTTGTATATTTTTTTATTGAAAAAAAAAAATTATAACAAAAAGATGTTCAAATTGCTCAGGAGTTTTGGCTGAAATATACTTTGTGAGTCTGTGTCATTTGTGATTGAGTAAATTAATTAAAAGCACCTGAGTAGGTTTAAAAGTCTTTTTATCACTCAAGGCTTCCCTTTTATATGTTGCACTGATATGCTTTGTGTGCATGGAAATCAAGTCCTTGACTTTTGGAAAGTCAGCCTACAAGTTTGGTTTCAGAAGGAACTGTGTTAGAACATAACACACATGCATGTGTATATATATATAAACATACATATAACATATATATATATATATATATACTATCTTTGTTTAATTTAGTAGTTTAACTATTGTCTTTGATAGGTTGTTATATATCTTTATCTTCTCATTGTAAATCTCCTGGACCATGTGGCATAATAGAAATAATTTGGCCTTTTTTTTAGAGTTTATTTTATCGAGGTGTCTCACAAAATTTGGCATAATTGGCCGTTTATATCTAGCTTTTAGTTACCCATTAGTCTTCTCTTTTTGAAAAGAATTTTAGCTTTCTTGTTTTTCTAAAACAAAGCTTGTCATAACATGAAGAACAAACTAATTACGGACACTAAAAAATATATATGGATATGGATTAATTTGGGAGTGTGACATCGAAATCATTGTTCTGATCAGCTCAATGAACTCATAAAACTCTCTTATTTTTATTTTTACTATTTTCTTCTGATCACAATATATACTGTTGGAGTTTGATCAGATTATTGTTGGCAATAGAATCTAGTTACTTCATGGACAGTAACTTGATTGACTGAGAAGAGGCCAGTGTTTGTTTGAGAGCAAGTTGGAAATGTTCTAATTGAATCTTATTGTATTGCTTTTGTTTTGTTAGTATGTCTTTAGTGAACTATTATGGTGTGTATGCTTCTATTATATAATGTATCAGTGATCTTGAATATCTATGAATGAGATAATGATTTTAGTGTTATCTCAATTCCGAAAATCATCTTGAGAGACCTGTGAGTTCAAACGATCCTAATAGCGGTATCAGAGAACAATGGCAACTGGTGGAAGCTCCAGAAGTTCTTCTTCAAATGTTCCTTACTTTGATGGTGAAGATTATAGCCTTTGGGGTCTAAAGATGGAGACTATGCTCCTGTCCAGAGATCTCTGGAGCATAGTTGAAAAAGGGTATAAAGAGGATGAAGAAGATGAACACAAGCTGGCTGAGAACATCAAAAGGAATGCTAAAGCTTTGTTCCTCATTCAACAAGCTTTAGACAAGTAGGTGTTGATTCGCATCTCACAAACCAGGAATGCAAAGAGAGTATGGGACATCTTGAAGAATGAGTTCCAAGGATGTTCAAAGAGCACAACAACCAAGCTTCACACTCACAAGCAAGAACTTGAGAACACTCGCATGAAGGAGGGTGAGTTAGTGCAGGACTACATCAGCCGTGTCTTGACTGTAGTATATCAGATACAGTCACTTGGCAAAAAGTTTAAAGATCAAGATATTGTTGTGAAAATATTGAGAAGCTTAACATCTAAATTCTCTCATGTTGTATCCTCAATTGTTGAAGCTAAAGACCTGTCCAAGATGACAGTTGATGAGCTATAAGTAGCTCTGTGAAAGGTCATGAAGGTCGACTTGACATGTATTCAGATAATGTGGAAGTAAAAGCTCTCCATGTGAAATCTGAAGTAATAGCAAGAAACAGCTCTGCAAATCTCACAAGTGGCCGAGGGAGAGAAGCTTTTAGAGGCCGTGAAAGAGGTAGAGGCCGTGGAAGGACTGCTGAAGCTGCCCGATCAAATGAAGGAAGCAAGCATTACAAGGGAGTTCAATGCTTCATTTGCAAGAGGTTTGGACATGTTAAGGCTCAATGTTGGTTTTGAAATAAGGAAGCCAATGTGACAGAAGAAGTGAAAAATGTTAAAGATGACGAATGAGTTGTTTTTATATCAAAAGATGGTGCAATGAAAGAAGAAGGAAGGACATGGCTTATTGATAGTGGATGTTCAAACCACATGTCAGGAGATAAATTCATATTTTAGTTTATAAAACCTACATCAAATCAAATCATAAGACTTGGAGATGGAAAATCTCTCCAAGTTGAAGGAATCGGATCAGTGTCCCTAGGCTCACAAATTGGGAAGACAACTATCCTAACTAATGTGCAGTTTGTTCCCAACTTAGCACACAATTTGTTAAGTGTGGGACAACTAATGAATTCAAGGCTTGATGTAGAATTTTCAGGTGAAGATTGCATCATCAAGGATGCCATAACAAAATCAAATATAGCTCAAGTTAATATGACTAAGCACAGACTCTTTCCATTAATTGTTAAAGATGTACTCCATGCTCATGTAGCTCAAGATGATGAAGCTGTTACAAATCTTTGGCACAAGAGATTTGGTCATGTATACTCTAAAACTCTGAAGAGCTTACATCTGGTGCTTGGACTATCATCTATCAGAAGTGTTGCTCCTTGTGAAGCTTGTTCACTTGGAAAGCAGTCCCGTCAAGAGTTTCCAAGAGGACACTCAGTTCTTGCAAAAGCTCCACTTGAATTGATCCATGCGGATTTGGTGGGACCTATGAAGACTCCGACCATTAGCGGTAATCTTTATTTCTTTCTTCTCACCGATGATTACTCTAGATACAGCTGGGTATATTTTTTGTAGAAGTAGTCTGAAGCACTACAAAATTTCAAGGCCTTCAAATTCTTGGTTGAAAAATAGCTGTCCCTTCCATTGAAAACTCTCAGAACTGATAGGGAAGGCGAGTTCGTGTCCAAAGAATTCAAAGAATACTGCAACCTCACCGGCATTCTTCATCAACTGACAGCCCCTCGTTCACCTCAGCAAAACATGGTGGCTGAGAGGAAGAACCGAACAATCAATGAGATGGCTCGTACCATGTTGCAAGAAGCCGGGATGTCATCAGAGTTTTGGGGAAAAGGGTGGCGGCTGCTGTATTTATCCTCAATCGTTCGTTGACTCATGCACTTGAATCTCAAACTCCAGTGGAATCGTTAACCTGGTCAAGGCCGAGAGTGGACTTTCTCAGAGTGTTCGGATGCATCTCATATCGTCTCGTTGACCCAACATCGGACAAAGTTTGAAGCCAAATCCAAACTCTACATTTTGATTGGCTACTGCACTCGTTTAAAGGCGTATCGGGTGATAAATCCAGATATGAAGCTCGTACATGTCAGCAGGAATGTACGATGTTTTGAAGACAAGTTTTTTGATTGGTCAAAATCATCCAACTCAGCATCATCAATCTTTGTGCCAGCTGCTGAAATGGAAAGTGATGAAATCAGTGAATACTCATCGTTAGATCAAATGAATGAACAGTCAGAGATCCTTCACCCTCAAAACGCCTCATCTCCCAGAATTTCAAATGAAACAACCTTAGACGATGAAGCTTTGGCGAGGTATCGAAATCTCAATGAAATATACTCTTCTTGTTCCTTTGCACTGACAGTTGCAGATCCCATGACTTTTGAAGAAGCAAAGACATATTCTGAGTGGATTGTAGCTATGAATGAAGAGATGGAAGCTATTCATAAAAACCGAACCTAGGAGCTGACCAGAAGGGAAGAAAGCAATTGGTTTGAAATGGGTATTTAAGTCAAAATTCAAGCCAGATGGTTCTTTGCTAAGAAGGAAGGCTCTAATTGTAGCAAAAGGCTATGCTTAACGTGAAGATAAAGACTTTGATGAGATCTTCTCTCACGTTGCTCGAATGGAGACCATACATCTCTTCATGGCACTAGGAACAAAGAGAAGATGGAGATTATATCAAATAGACGTCAAGATAGCATTTCTGAATGGAGAATTAAAGGAAGATGTGTTCGTTGAACAACCAGAAGGTTACATCATCACAGGAAAGCTATGTATACAAACTTCGAAAGGCTTTATATGGACTTCGCCAAGCTCCCAAATCCTGGTATAGTCGCATTGATTCTCAATTCACTCAGATGGGCTTTGTGCGAAATGCCAATGAACCAACAGTGTATAAGAAGCTACAAGGAAGTGCTGGCATACTGTTGTTGCGTTTATACGTCGATGATATTATTTATATGGGCTCATATGAGATGATGTTAAGAGAATTCAAAGAGGAGATGATGGTAACATTTGAAATGACTAATCTTGGTCAATTGAAGTACACCCTTGGTTTGGAGGTAACTCAATTCAATAATTCTCTATTTGTTTCTCAGCACAAGTATGTAGTTGACATGCTATTCAAATCTGGAATGGAGAATTGCAAATCAGTGGCAACTCTAATGAACTCAAATGAACAACTTCATTTGTATGACAATTCAGGGAGTGCTAGTTCCACTAAGTATAGAAGAATTGTAGGTGGGCTGCTGTATTTGACTCATACTTGACCAGACTTAATGTTTGTTGTGTCTATAATCTCTCGATTCATGAGTTCACCCACAACTCATCATTTTGGAGCACTAAAAAGAATACTAAAGTACATCAGTGGAACATTGAATTATGGTCTATTCTACATAGCAACTGAAGGTCTCAAATTGCATGGATACTCGGACAGCAACTGGGGAGGATCCTTAGATGACTGATGAGCACAATAGGTTGGTTTTTCTCTTTGGGTTCAGTTGTTATTGCTTGGAGCTCAAAGAAGCAAGCAATTGCTACACTTTTAAGCACCGAAGCTGAGTATATTGCCCTCACTACTACTGCTTGTGAAGTAGTGTGGCTGTGAAGATTGATGGAAGATCTGAGTGAGAAGCAGCTCAATTCATCGATGATTCATTGTGATAACAGGTCAGCCATTTTAATTGCTAGAAATCCAATTCATCATGGAAGAACAAAGCACATAGACACTCGTTATCACTTCATTAGAGATCTTGTGAAAACATGAGCAAATTGATTTAGTTCATTGTGGAACTAATGATCAACTTGCTGATATCTTTACTAAAGCTTTGACACATCAAAAGTTTGAGCATTTCTGTGAAGCACTGGGAGTTTGTCAACATTCTAATCATAAGGAGCGTGTTGGAGTTTGATCAGAACATTGTTGGCAATAGAATCTAGTTACTTCATGGACAGTAACTTGATTGACTGAGAAGAGGCCAGTGTTTGTTTGAGAGCAAGTTAAAAATGTTCTTGTTGAATCTTACTGTATTGCTTTTGTTTTGTTAGTATGTCTTTAGTGAACTATTATGGTGTGTATGCTTCTATTATATGATGTATCAGTGATCTTGAATATCTATGAATGAGATAATGATCTTAGTGCTATCTCAATTTTGAAAATCATCTTGAGAGACATGTGAGTTCAAACGATCCTAACATATACATGAAGAATGATTGTCTCTGATTAATGGGATAGAGTAAATAGTACTTTTATAAATTTAAAATATTACAATTTGAATCTCTGATGTTCACTTATTAACCAGATGATTATATTTATATATATATATATATATATATATATAACTTTGCTTTATTCAAACTAATTAAAATGAAGCCAAACATTTATCATTACAAATAAAAATTATAATATAGAATATAGCCCTTCAAAACCAAGCATAGAGAATAGATATACAAGAAATGTGTCTTATAAAAGTGATTTTCACATTCAACCTAAGTTGTTCTTTCACCCCTTAATTATAATTTTCATTTCTTCCTCAATGCAGTGTTCCTCCCCATCATGAAGTTATATATATATATATATATATATATATAATGTATATATAATTTATATGATTTATAAAATAGATATATTTGTTGTGGCGACAAGCTTACAAGATTACATCATCTCCGAATAGGAGAATTTATATTTTCATAAATTGATAACAGGCGTATAGAGGAATTAGCATGTGTGTACATGGAGAAGTTCGATGCAAGGGTATTTCCGTAATTTGGTGGCGATGGGATTTTATGGTTCTAACAGGTCTATTTGATGGGAAACGGGTCCAGGAAACAAACTCGTGAGTCATACCAAAATTTGGCCAAATTCCATCATTTAGGCCTCGAAAACCCTAATTTTGTCGTTTTTTGTAATAATTGATTTCGTTGTATCTTAGGCTAGAAATCTCTGATTTGTGAGCCGTTTGTGGCAATAGTCTTTATTTTGTTAAGTCTTTTATTTCTTGTTGATATTTGAGAATTTACCATATTTGGTATATTTTCAAATTATCTTATTTTTTAGTGTTATTTTCATTCACCTATTTATTGTAAGCCTACGGGCAAGAAAAAATCAGTTTTGTGATCATCATTTTCATTGAGTACACTATCTTTGATTAACAGGTGTTGGACAGCTTGTTACCTGATATTTGAGCACGAATCAACGGGTTTCAAGTATACCGCTGCATCATAAATTCTCTTCCAAATTCAAAGATTAAGAATTTCAAACCAGAGTATAGTTATTTAATTAGTATACCATAAGTTTGTTTATTATTTATTTTCTATTCTTGACATAGTTGAAAGAAAAGGGAACATTTTAAGTTAGAGGTTATTATGGAATGTTTGTAATAATTGTTTTAATAAATTTGAATGAACCATCTTTAGCCATATTGAAACTTTTAACCTTTCATTTTAAGAGAAAGAGTTAATCTCAATCTTTATACCACCAATTTTAGCAATATTATTATTAATTATGAAAACTTACAGTATTATATATTTATTGCTCAATGCACCAAATAGAATTTACAAGAATAATATTAAAAAAATATTATATATTCATTCAAAAATAAAGTAGACATCGATAAAATATATCGTAAACTACACCAAAAATAGATAGTAAATTAAATATATATGCTAATTATCTCATCATCAAAATATTTTTTTCATCTTTATGATCATTGTTGTTTTCATATGATTTTAGTAATTAAAAATTATCTTAGTTATAATTTAATCTTCAAAGCAAAGGGTGCTCATTTCTCTTTGAAAAAATGTAGTTGGGATGAGTATTGCTCCTTCCAAACAAAAATAAGGTTAGTACTTTTCATTAATTATTTTTAATTACTTTTTAAAGTTTCTTTTTAAGTTGAGTGAAGAATAAACAACTAAAAAATTATATTAAAAAATAATAAATAATATAGAGAGAGACAAATGTTTGTAAAAACTATTTGATAACAATTTGAGGATCACTCCTCAAAACGGAAGAAGTTGCATATAATTTATTTTTATTATCTTCGTCCCAATGTTTAGTTTGTTTATTTTTCTCCCAATTGAAATGCATGTACTTCACTGATATCATGCCAAAAGAATCAAACCATTTTAGTCTTCGAATTTTTTGAAATGATTAAAAATTTTACCAAGTAATATATATACAAATAATTCAACATATTTCCTTTCCACAAATAAAAAATATATAATTACAATTTAATTCCCAATGTATTTTCTTATTTTTAGTGACATGTCATGTTTATATTTGTTGTCAGTGGCCTCAAAGGAGATATATTCTTTCTTTCCTATCAAGGAACAAACGAAGAAGAAAGTGTATTTAAGAGAAATATAACAATAAGATATCTAAAGCGATTTGCTTAAAATAAAGAAGTAGGTTTTAGGAAAATCTATGAAATAAAAATATAATTCCTTTTTCTTTTCTTGCCAAATTCTCTATAAATATCAGTTTTGTTAATTAGGCATACACAAGCACACTTATACTGAGTATCTTGCCAAAGAAGATATCTTCTTTCTTTTCCTATCAAGGAACAAACAAAGAAGAAAGTGTATTTAAGAGAATATAACAGTAAGATATTAAGCGATTTTCTTAAAATAAAGAAGTAGATCTAGGAAAATCTATGAAATAAAAATATAATTCCTTTTTTTTTTTTGTTGCCAAATTCTCTATAAATATCAGTTTTGTTAATTAGGCATACACAAACACCCTTCTATGAGTTTCTTCTCTTACTATACACATCCCAATTTTTTATTTCTGTGTATCTTTCGTTCTCACAAACATAATATATTTATATATGTATATATTTTTGCCCTCATCTCTCTTTATTATTTTTCTATAGTGAATTAAGCTCCGGTTGATTTTTTTTATCTCCAAATTAATAATTGGAGGTTGATTATGAGCCTTATTTAACTAGCATATTTTTTATGATAATCTAGCTATGGTATGCTCAAGTAGATTTTTTTCTCTAAATAGTAGCTTTATTTTTTTATTTTTTTAATTCTTTATAGACCATATTATTAATGTTCAACATCCCATAGAATTAATGAATGAAAAATATCATTCAACGATTTGCTTATATTAAAGGATTTGGGCTTCTTTTACTCCATAGAAGAACTAAAAAGGAAAATAATCCTTCTTTTTTTCTTCACTGGAGTGAAGGAAGCTCTAATCCTTTTTTTTTTTTAATCTCAAAACTTTTGGAGACAGGATGTGAATGTTACTACTGTAAATATCCCATGGAATAATTGAGCAACTTCATTCAATAGTTTGTTCATTTCAAAGGAGAAATATATCACTAAAAAAAATTGTCATATACCGACACTTAATTATAGTGACGGTCAAATTTTGTAGATGTAGACTGTTTTTACAAATAATACTTTAAAACTCTCATAATAGATTAGATATCTACTGACGAATTTCGCTCCGTTAGTATAGCTATTATTGTATTCTGACTTTTATCTATAGTGACGGTCAAATTCCGAGCTATAGACTGTTTTTACCAATAATACGATATTTACTGATGGATGTAGTTCCGTCAGTATAGCTATTATTGTATTATCACAAGATATTTATCAAATTCTGTAGCTATAGACTGTTTTTATCAATAATATTTTAAAACAGCCGGAATAAAGAAAATATTTACTGAAGGATTTTATACCAACACAACTCTATAATTATCAGAATAAATCAAATATTTACTAATGCATATTCTTCCGTTAGTTTAGTTATTCTCATATATAGACGCTTATTTATAGTGACGGCCAAATTTTATAGGTATAGACTATTTATACTAGCGAAATTTTATAACTACTAGAATAAATCAAGCATTTACCGACATCTATTTTTCTGTTGATATAAATATTGCTATGGTAAAATTGTGTAATTACCAAGGGTTTATACTAATGAAATTTTATAACTGTCAGAATAAACTGGACATTTGTTGACGGTTATATGTTTAAAATATATGTAATTATATGAAAAAATTATTTTATTAAAATATACAAAAATAAACATTTTCATTTGTAAAAATAATTTTTAAATTTTTTTTACTAATAATATTAATTATTATGAAAATTATGCTTTAAACAATATATATTATATTTTTAAAAAAATGAATGTATTACATTTACAATTATTTTAATAATTCATTAAAAATTATAAATCTAGTTATATTCATTGTTAACATCGAAAATTTACCCTAATCTTTTACTGATTTTTTAACATATTAAAAAAAATTCTAGATAGTTCTTCAACGGCTCACGCTATATTAACATATTTATATAAAAAAGAAAAATCACCATTGTCTTTCTCTCAACGGCTCACCCTTCACTCTCTTTCTCTCGACGCTTCCATCCATCACCGGAACCCTTCCATCCATTGCAACGCTTCCATTGATCGTACCATATCGTCGGAATCAAGCTCTTATGAACGAAGGTCTCCGGAAAACTCTGTTACCGGCGCACAATCAAAATCTAGGTATGAATCCATTAACATCTCCATTAGCTAGGGCATTTCTATCCGGCGAGAGTAATGGTTTGGGACGGTGAAGATGGAGATGAGGAGGCCGGTAGTGGTGGTGGTTGAGGGGTGGCGAGAGAGAGAGAGAGGAGAAAGATGATGAGTGGGAGAGTGAAGAGGAAGAGTGATGAGAGGTAGTGGGAAGACTGAGAGGATTTCCATCTTCTTAGTTCAACGGTGTTGTGCTCTATGGGGACAATGGGGATGTGCGGGAGCCAGTACTGCAGCGCTTGTGGGATCGTCAGGTGTGGCTTTCCAGGGAAGCACACCGACTTGGAGGTGATTCCTATGAGGTAGACAAGTTGGGAGCGCAAACGACGTTGCTGGAGGAGTTGGAGGAGTTTGGGTTTCAAGGGTGAAGCGGGTGATGGTGGTTTGTAGGGTGGTGGCGGGGAGGTGGCACATGGCGGTGCCAGTGAGGAGGAGGAGGAGGAGAAAGTAGGGTATGATTCAGTGGTGGTGGTGGTGGGGCCAGAGAAGGAGAGTGGGGCCTGTTCAAAATGAAGAAGAGGACGAATTCTTGGTTTTCAATGCATGGGCACTGCTTCCTTGTTTTTTAATCATATATAACCTTTGACTCACAAGACTTTGATTCACTTGATGTTGTTGTGCTGGTCTTAGTTTTTGTTTTGGGACTCTCTCTGTTTCTATCACTATTGTTGATGTGTGTGTGTGCGTGCATGTGTATAAACATTATGGTTTCCATGTTCTTAATTTCTCTTTTTTGTTTTCTTAATCTTTCTCTGATCTTGGAATGATGGTGTTGATGGTTGTGCATTTTTTTTCCTTGAAAATTTTCATTATATGACTTAATTTGTGCTGGTGGCTTTATGTTACAAGAAGCTTACTAATGGAGTACCAACATTTTTTTTCTTATTGTATAGGTGATTAAAAAAAATTATCGAGGTTAATTTTCCCAATCTCTCAAGGTTACTGATTTCTATCAAGCTATCCAGTGAGTTGAAGAATATGGTAAGGATTATGACCAATTCATGAGTTGACTTTTTGCTAATATGGTAATGATATGTTGATTTTCTTAGATTTATTCTCTTCTTCTTTATTTTCTCAGACTAAAATCTTGTGATACTGATGCTAGCAAATGATGAACTTGTTTCATGCTTGATTGCATGTAAATGCAGTTGTTGTAGTGATTTGTTGTCCAAAGTCCTGGTTGATCTTCTTTTTTTCCTCAATTTCTAAGAGATTGAAATCATATTTGACTTCTGGATCAATTACAACAACCAGATGCATCATTGCACTTCTCACTTTACACATGATGCTGTATTGTTTTCTAGGATTAGTTACTTTCTGCAGATACTTTCTATAATTTGACTTCTGGTTGATCTTTCTTTATTTTCTAGAACATCTGATTCATGATGTAGCGCTTGGTTAATTTCTGCAGCAAATCATAGAAGTTTATCCTTCCCCTTCCATGACTTTAATTTTAAGGATGATAAACAGTTTCACATGTGCTGAGTTCCCAACTAAATATTTTTTGGAGGCATATCTAGTAGATTAAAGCTTAGAACCTTATCTAAGCCTTTTAGTAGAAAACTCTCTCTGTTTGTTGCACATTGGAAAGAAATGCCGAAGTTAAAAGCATTATCCATATTCTTCTTGTTCATCTCTCATTAGATATCTCTTCTTAAAAGTATCTGAAGCCAATGTGATTGTCTAACACCAACCATGCCAGCAGCAAAAATTCCGTTGGTCAAGATATTCAAATAGCATATTTACCACCACATTCAGAAATTTGATGGCTTGGATATTAAGAAGTATCATTAAGATTATTTAAAGAGAATTATTTTCTATTGCATGGTGATTGTATGGTACTATGGATTAGATCATTTTAGTGGTTTAAGACAATTTTAATATCATATAGGTTATAATATTCATTACTTCTTCAACTACATTTTTGTTAATTGCTATCATAAATCCTATTAAGTTCAATTTTTTTAGAAAATCCAATTTGCTTAACAGTAAGGTACAACAGTCTAGACATTGAGGTACCAATCTTCAATCTTTGGGCCAGCTTTTCTAGTTCAATGTATTCCAGATCTTTTTAAGATGTTAGTGCCAGGAACACTAGCAGCAGCAGCAGCAGTAGCACTAGTCCTGAACCTTGTTTTTTCATATTAATTATGTGTGGAATGGTTTATTCTTTGTTTTAGTTTTATTTATGGGTCTGTGAGTTGGGGCCTGTATAACTAGTGTTAATTTATGTGAATTAATAAATTAGTAAAATAATGGTTTTTTGAAGCATAAGAATATTTGACATTGAACTAGAAAGTAATAGTTTCTAATATATATGTAGTAGGCGGCTAGTGTGTGGGCATTTGTGGACAAAGCGAGGAACATGTATTGATGGGTCATCACATGGTTGGTTCTGTCTGCTGAAGGAATCACTAACTCACTGGTAAGCCTTTGGTCTGCGCCCACCATTGTCTCTCGCCTTGTCTTGTCTTGATATGCAGTGGCAATATATATACACATGCACAGTTATATATAGTTTTGGCCATCTGTTTGCTAGAATGATTGATAATATTATCATCCTTGCTTCTCTCTTCCATTTTGATTGCAATGTTGTCGCCAGTTTTGTATGTGCCATAGTATATTATGGTTCGTGAGCAGCTGGTTAAATAAGAACCACCATGTTCTCATTTCCTTCATTGTTTTGGGGTTTTAAGGTGGGAAGAAAGTTGGTGATCATTTCCTCTGAAAATATACTCTTAAATGATTCCGAATTAGTTTTTGTGGATGAGATTGTTTAGGTCTGGTTGGCTGCAGATTTAAAAAGGCTTGATAATTCTGGCTGTACCTCTTCATTTTTCTATTGATCTGTTTTTTTATCTTCCTCTTTATTTTCTTATTCTTCGTTTTAGTCTTTGCCACTAAAACATTCAAAAAGATGGAGACACTGGGGGTATAGTACCTACTTCTTTGGAATCCCTTTCAAATATTTTGGAAAACCTTGTTCACAGTTTAGACTAGTCTTGTATATAATCTATTAGCATTCAAGGTGCTTTGAAAATTTTGAACTTCAAAACTAAAAATATTTTATGACCATAGGAATTAATTAAAGTTTAATTTTTATTGACCTGGACAGAACAGTATGATTGAATAACTAGGATGACATTTTTGACAGAACTTGTTCTTGCAAACCTGGTCTTGGTCACTAGTCCATTAAATTTTTCTTGTGGTCGCTGCTAGATAGTCAAATCATCAGTTAAAAACTCAAGAAAATTAAGATTGATGTACAATTGCAGAAGTTATCTAACCACCTAATTTAAATTTTTCTCGAGTACTTCCTGCTTAAAAGATGTCTTCTGCTTCATATTGTAATGATCTTTATCTTTTGTTGCAGGTTTCTTGAATGCCATTTTGAACTTAGTTGAGAAGGATAAAGATACAGGAGCTCTGAATAGTGCTGATCTTTTGCTTAATTTTCTTCATCGTTCTTCTTTGAAGTAGATACTTGCATTCTAAATTTAGGTAAAAATTTTTGTGAAAGAAAGGTACCAGGAACTAAAAATGATGGGACACGTAATGACACACACATCTACACTGATGCTGAATTTGAAAACAGATAACATGTGTGTGCATCAAGTCTGGGAACAACCGTGGCTGGTGATGGTGATGCTTGTTTACATTGTGAAGATGGGAGATGTAGTGCATGTTAAGCAACTAGATCTCAATATTGTACGAGGCTGCGTAGTGGAAGCACTTTGCAGGATCTCTACAAGGAAGAGTTTTATGATGATGATGACAATAGTGATTGGGAACCAGTACATCATTTTGTTTTGAAGAAGTGGTTTTGTACAAACTGTACATTGCCGAACTTTGATGATGTCTCTCACTGCGATGTATGATCTCACTGCTCCTCTTACAATATTGAAGTAGTATTCACACATGATGAAATTCTCATAAGGCACTCTATTGTGGGTTAGCATGTGTAGCATGCAAGTTTATCTAGTGCTTCCATGTGTTAAGATATTTTTTACGCTTAACACTTTATTTCCGGTGCATATTTGTAAAGCCTTTTAAATTTGGTTTACCTTATTTCATACTTTGCATCAAAGTTTTGTGGAGAACATAAAGAGTTAGAATTCTTCAAACATGATGTTTTCAAGACCCATAATGAATTGGGAACTGAGAAAATTTCCAGCTTAGATTCAGGCGGCAGAGATAAATGTGCCATTATGTTAATTCTTCTGTCATATAAGATATTGATTGTCTTGGAAGATAGGAATCTAAAGTTCACCATTCATTAAGTGCTTTTAAATTATGCTAGTGCTTGTCTTTTAGAATTTGGTAGTTCAATGTACTTTTTGGTTTTTGGTTAGGCCATTTATATTTTGCAAAAAGTTCTGAAATTTATCATCTCCATACTTATAGTAGTTTTTATCTGACATTTGATCATGTAATATTTATCTGTTTTACATTGTAATACAAAATGCAGAATCAGCTTCAGACACATCTACAGCTGTTGGTTTTGATGAAAGGATGCTGCTCCACTACGAGGTTAGACTGCATTTCTCATAACTTGAGATTGATACATGATTTATTTTTCTCAATGTTGCATTTCGATGAGTATTTTTGTAAGACTGAAATTTTGTTGTCATAAGTCAGAAGTTTATGTGAGTTACATTGATATTTATATCTATTTGAAAATAGAGTGTAGCTTAAATTATATGGGTTCCTACTTTTTTTAGGATGTAGACCTTTCTGCCAAATGAGATTTTTTTCTAATTAGTCTTTCACACTTCTAAAAATTATTTTAAAGCGAATGGTCTTTTGGATTTTGTTAATTTTGATTTGTAAGTTCTTGACATGGCCAACTCCTATGAAAAACTAATTTAGATTTGGTTACTAACAAATTGTAAATTATCCTTGTACAAATTATGCCATAATGTATTTCAATTGCATTCTCTATCAGAAATTACTTTGTCGACACATTACTTGGTTTATGATTTTCTGATAGTTAATGCCGAATAAAAAGGATAACTTATATTTATGATATAGAAGCATACAGCTTGAAAGCATGAGTGGAGTCATTGAAATGTTTGTACCCTAAATGCGCGTGCACACACACATTTATTTCTACATGTCTGTTTGCTTTGAAATCCATTTTGATGTTTCATATCTTGTAAGTTTAAGTTTAAAACTTTTTTGTATTCCTCATTGGCTTCTTCATGTTGTTGAGTGACATGGTACTTGATGGACATGGTTGAATTATGTTTGAATCAGACTCTTGTGAGCTCCTCAAATACTTGCAATTTAGCCCGAAGTCAATACCCCAGTTCAAGGCCAAAGAATTTCCTTCTGCTATTATATAATGTAATCTGTACTTGACGATAAATAAATCATATGTGCCTGTTCTTTTTCTCTCTTAGGCGACAGAATTTTATTGGTCTAATTTGGGATTATGTGATGTAACTTTATTCTTCTGTTTGTCTACAAAGATGTTGATAATACTAAATCG